>NC_142380.1:20626779-20696779 GCF_059441005.1 Hippichthys cyanospilos
TACACCTGAAAAACAATATTACATGAGAACGTATTTACCTTGAAGACAGACATTTGTTTGGGGTTTGTGAATTATTTGTGGTTTGCTCGGCCAATTTGGCCTCGATTTGCTTCTTTTTCTCTGCGATCAGTTGCTCCTGGCGGATAATATTGAGGTTCATCTTGTGTTTCTGTGGGAATGCGTTCTTGTTTCTCCATCCACCTCTCCCTGAAAAAACACATTGTTGAAAGGTGCATCAAGGGATTCGAAGGCAAACAGCAGATTCTATCCCGGTTGTGTAAAATCTCCAGAGTCTGCTTCAATTCTTGACATATTGACTATCCACGTATACTGGTCCGGGCTACTTATATCGTGCTTGTTACGATAAATACTGTAATGCCTTTCGGCTAACTAATGCTAATCGGCACTAATGCTCACACGAACGATTCACTGAAACTAAAATTAAACGTGAAACATTTCGCCAAAAAGGCAGGAATGTACCTGTATCATTAGACTCCATTGTTGCAGCAAGTGAGCAATGGTTGAATGTTTTTTTAGGTATACGGACGTTAACAAAAACGGTCGTCGATGCGATGAGGGAGTTTACGCGTTAATTGGGAGCGGAAACAAGAATAGTATTTCCGGTGTGTGATTTAAGTTTTTCGGAATAAATGCAATGCGACGCAGTACGTCAAGGATATATAATGCAGGTTACATTCTACTTTCATTATTATTATTATTATTATTTAAAGATACACACAACACCACAAAACACCCATTTAATATAACAAGTTACGTTACAAAATAAATAATATAGCTCTTCGGACGTGTACATTTTCTGCTTTTCCAAGAGCCCTCAGCTGGTTTTGTAAGCTATCCCAGAATGCATTGGGGAATGTCGTCAACATCTTAGATGGCTGTTAAGCGCTGTGCTTACACTATTACAAGTTGGTCCGTTGTCACTAGCCTCGGCGGTCGTTGTTCGGTGGCCGTGAACTTGTCAAGTCCATGAGCCTGCCTTGTCGAGTCGTTTCTCGAGATTGTTTGGTGTAAAGCTGCTGGCTGTCAGTGTTGCTCGGAGGACCGATGGCCGAAGCTTTCTTACCGACCTGCCGGTTTTTCTGCCACCGGTGTTCAGCAGAGATAAGCCCCCGTTTACCCGTAAGCGGCTCCTGGTGCTTTTGTCACGTCGTTTTGGGTGGTAAACTGCGAGTTGCTCCGTGTTATTAGCGAAACTTGGCTAAGTACTACTCCCGTAGTAATACATGCGAATGGCGTCGGGCAGTGCTCAGCTGTTTGCCATGCGTTCCAGCGCCTGGCAGAAAAGAACAACAATGATTGTGAACTGCTCTTTGAAATGGATTTTCACTCTAATTGTTGCAATCGAATCTTGCTTCATCTGTCGTATAGATTTTCTCTAGATGAACTTAAAGGGACAATGTGTAAGATTTAGACCGTTTTTCATTAAGGAATAAATAAAGTATTATGAATATCAAAAACTTGGAAATAAATGTGTTCTTTACGACCAATAGTATGTTTTAAATATAATCGTAGGTCAAGTTATTAAATTATATTACATGGGTGGTGGCACTTGTCCAGAAGCCTGCCATGTCTGTTACCGCTACGGACAATGGTAATTGCAGAACCTCCTGATGTCCGTGATGAGATACGGTCTAAATCTTACACATTGTCCCTTGCCCAAAAGAGAGTGTGTTCTGGGGGTCGGGCATATGTCTACATTTCGGGGCGCAGGGTTATCTGACACCACATGCACGTAATGCAGTATCCAATCTTGATGCTTTTGAGATTTGTGTGTTCGCCTTCTGAGTGTGATAGAGTAACATAACCGTCATTGTTTCCCAAGGACTTTACCTGTCCGCGCTGCGAGTCTGGATTCATTGAGGAATTGCCAGATGACAGAAGGTATTAGGGGAAATGCTGACATGCTGTTGCTCAGCGGAAACGTTGTATCAACTGGGACCTTTTTCTCGTGCAGGGCTGAAGAGGGCTTTCCATCTACGTCATCCACGAGTGAACACACACAAGCGCCCGGTCAGGTCAGTTGACGCTCTGTTGGCAGAGGAATTCAGGGCACCTCGGCCACGGTGCGACGTAATCCTTGTTTTCTTGTTTTACCAGCCGACAGTGAGTCACCAGCACTTGTTCACTTTTCCTTCCGGGTACAGTCCGTTTGCTCTGGGAATTTTCAATGAAAACTTTGAACTCAGAACTTGGGCACCCACAGAAGACAACAGAGAGACAGAAAACCAGCGGGAGTGGGAAAGGGATTGGCAGCAAGCGTCGGGTGGACATGCGGCTCCGCGGCAGGTCATGCGCCATGATGGAGTTCCCACTTTAGAGGGGTGAACGCTTATTCACGTCCATTTGTGTACATTTCTTTTATACTTAATCTCAATTAATTGATATATATACGTGTAATACAGAATTATCCAACAGCTAGTCAATGGAATTATAGCACCAACGGCCATGCCAAGCATTGGAATGGGACCATGGTGAGTAACTACTGTTCACTGGACATTTCTTGGTGCAAAGTCATATTAACTAGTCAGGACCTTTTCTTTTGTAGGGGTGTGCTTCATTCCAACCCAATGGACTATGCCTGGGGAGCAAGTGGACTGGATGCCATCATAACACAGGTAGAGCAAGTGCCTTTCAGACCATAGGGGGCTTATTTGAAAAAAAAAACTTTAACATTTGAATGTTTTCGGAGTCTGATGCCGTCATCGCTCTGAATGGCTCGTTAAGTAGACAGCTCTCGCAAACTTTTCACCAAATCGACCCGTAAAAGTGACAAATTTCATATACTATATTAAACGAGAGATAAAAGGGCCGAGAACATGGGTAAGAGAGATGGAAGAGTCAAAGCCACTAATGAGGAAAGACAAAGCGAAGAAAGTACACCAAATGCCTCAGAAAACGGTAACTACACTACTGCTAACAACGCTGCGAGCCTCCTCGATACAGCATCTATATGTATGGTTTTGGAAGAACTGCAAGCATTTCGGAAGGATTTTTTGGACTTCAAATCAGAGCTCACTGCTGTGAACCAAAGGATTGCTGAAGCTGAAACTTGAATTGAAACCGCAGAGAATCAGATTCAAAACGTGAAGCAGGTGCTAGCCAAGATGCTAAGAGTCATGGCCGAGCAGAAAAACAAACTTATTGACCAAGAATGTAGAGCTCGAACGGTGAATTTGAGACAAATTTGAGACAAATTGAGAATTTGTGCAATGTCTGAGAGGGGGCTGAGACGGGATTCATAATAGTGGATTATGTGGAGAAACCTCTCAAATTTTGGATCCCCCCACTCCATAACAGTGGCATTTGCAAAGCATGGACTAAAAAGACAGTCAACTGGGAAAGAAGGAAAATATATTTCAACCAGGAATATCCTCCGACCATTCTAGAAAAACGTAAGAAGTATGCAGAAGCAAAAAAAAGTCTTGAAAAAGCACAATATCCAATTTCAGTCTCCATACCCTTACAAACTGAGGGTGTTCTATGAAAAAGGAACTAAGCTTTACCAGTCAGCAGAGGAAGCAATCACAGACATGATCACCAGAGGGCTTCAGTTCACCAAGGTAACAAGGAGGGAAACTTTGACGGAGCAATTGACACAGTCAGCATGGGCAGCAGTGAGCAGCTAACAGCGACAGGATGCTGGAGATAATCTTGGAGAGAATGGCTGAGGACACGAGGTGGTTTGTATAAAGACAGGTGGCTGTACCTTCTCTTTTCCAATAAATGTGGCCCTCAATTGGAGAGACAAATGTCCTATGATTCCAAAAAGAAAGACACATAACGTTTAAATGCATGATTGGGGGTTTTCCCCTGCTGTTTGAAAATTGTTCCATGTTTGGCAAGGCTCATTTGGAGGAGACCTCTACCTGGGATCCATTTTCTTTTTCTCTTTGTATATTCCATTTATCTTTTATTTTCTTTTTTTTTTGTAGAAGCCACTTTGTTTACTGTTCTTGGTCACTCTGGGAGTGGACCAGTTGGATGGGTACGGTGTTATTTTACATTTTACGTTGATAAGATATGGATGATGGCTTGGTAAAATTTATTTCCCATAATGTTAAGGAGCTTACAAACCCAGTGTAAAGATATCGAATCTTAACCAAAATGAAAAAAGAACAAGCTCAAGTGGTGTACAAGAAACCCATTTGAATGAGGTTGGGATTTTCAAAAATGTTTTGTCTCTGATATAGCACTGGTGGAAGACGAGCATTGGCGATTCTCATTTCTAATAAATACAATTTTGAAAAAAACTTTTGAACTGAAAGACAAGGAAGGAAGATTCATATTATTTAGAGGTAGCATAGAGAGTAATTTAGTCACATTCATGAACATATGCTCACCTCCGGGTAGCGACTTGAGTTTTAATCAGAAAATCATAAATATTATGGTTACAGAATCTGAATGCTTCTTGATATGTGGTGGAGATGTAAATGTTCGTTTGAGGCTTGGACATGAACTGGGAAAGTTCTAGATGGTAGTAACCTAAATAAGAATATGCACATACTTTTTGAAGAAAGTGGCTTGATAGACATATGGAGGGATTGTCATCCAATAAAGTTGGATTATTCATATTATTCAACTCCTCACTCTATCTATAGGGTTTTCATATTATTCAACTCCTCACTCTAGCTATACAAGAATAGATTACTTCATAATCTTTTTGAAAGATAAAGACAAAATTCAGACATGCGATACGGGAACAATTGGTGTGTGTGACCATCACTATTTAAAAGTAAATTTGAATCAGGGCCCCAATATAAACATGTGGAAATTAAATTCAAGCATGTTCAAAGATACTAAATTTCAGGAACAAATTAAAAAGGGAAATACAAGAATATCTTGAAAATACTGACAATGGAAAAATCTAGCCTCCAATACTTTGGGATGCACCTAAAGCAGTATTAAGAGGGAAAATCATAGAAATAATCTCTTACAAGAAAAAAAAGGAGAAATAGAACAGTATAGGAATTGCAGAATAAACTAAAATAATTAGAAAAAGAGCATCAACGATCAATAGCACCGAATATTACTGAAGGAATTAAAAAGATTAGAAATGAAATAAATACTCTAATAACTCAAAATATACAGGAAAAAAAACTAATGTTTCTCTAGCAAAAATATTACGAATGTGGGAAAAAAAGGAAATATTAGCCTAAAACTCAAAAAAGATTTCTGAAAATATGGCAACGAAAATTAAAGATCCCAAAACGAAAAAGATGAAGAACAAGCTCCAAGAAATCCATAACGCATTTATGTCATTTTATAAGTAATTGTATGCAAGAGATTAGGGAGGAGATGATAATGCAGTAGACAGCCAATTAAACTCTATTTCTCAGTTTTCCTGGATTTCTTGAGTCCCCTTCCTTCCTCCTCCCAACTCATCATACCCAGATGTGACACTTATATGAAATTGCCATTTGTAATTTAGCGTACAGTCTTGTTAAAGCTTACCTGCTTTTCGTGGACTTCATAAAACGACTTATTCTATGGTTTGGCACGTAGAATGATGCCTGATGTTGCCACGTGGAATATTGAGTTTATTCATCCCCTCTTTATGACATTTTCCTGGTTTTGCAACTGTCATGACCCTAGAGCAAGGGTGTCCAAACTTTTTGCAAAGTGGGCCAGATTTGGTGTGTTAAAAATGTAGGGGGGCCAACCTAGGCAGGCGTTCTTTACATATAGCAGCAATTAATTTAAATACATTTAAGTGAGCCGTTCTGTGTTTAACGTTTGCTTTTTTAAATTTTATTTCAGCTACCTTAAGCATGTGTTTTGGTTCATTTGAACCATGCATATCAAAATTGAATTGACATTAAATATTGAAATTGAATATTCACTTAACTTCACTTTTTTTTTAAACACTAACTTTTTGGTAACAGTTGAACAGAAGTAATTGTACTCTTGGGTGCAAATTACATTTGAAACATAAAAAAATATCTCACCATGGCAGTTTAATATTTATAGAATTTTTAAACACAATAACAGAGAAATGAGCAAGTAATTGTCATATCAACAAGTGCAGGGCTCATTTAAAATATGAAATAAGTGCAGGGCTCATTTAAAATATGAAATTAGTAACTATAAATGTTGATTGGATATTTAAATGTTTATTATTATGGAGTGAAAACGAAAAAAAAAAAAAGTTTTCAGACTTATCATAAATGAAAAATGACTTGTCCGCATGAGTGTGATGGGTGAAACTGAGATCTGGAGTGCAGGACAAAGGCCAGGTGTGGCTCTATGGCAGTAATATGGATGCGCAAGATGTCTTGTAAGTGAGCGTCCAATAGCCGTGTCCTCACACGGCTCGAATTTAAGTTCATAACCGAGAATGTCTTCTCACACAAATAATTCTAACCGAACAAGCTTAGCATTTTCTTACCAAATGCTCAAATCTCTCAGAAACTTGTCCTTATCCAACTGTCAGTAAAAGTTGACGATATAAAGCTGCTGGTGCTGACTGCAGCTCACTGCGTCACACTGCAGCTCAACTTTCCTCCTTTTGTTGATTGTCGCCATTTTAAAAAGTTAGGGGCTCATACATTTAATTACTCATATACTAATTTGCTGTTCCTAATTGAGCCTAGAGATAGCAGCATTTAGCACACACAGGTAACAGCGCTGCTGCCCAATATATTAATTCTCCGTGCAGGCCAGACATTGATTTTATGACGGAGGCTGCGGGCCAGATGGAAATTGACCACGGGCCACATTTGGCCCCCAGGCCGGACTTTAGACATGTCTGCCCGAGGGGCTTGGCTGTATTTGTGTTGTTTCATCTCAGACGTTTTTAGTTAATTACACTTATTTTCAGTTGCCGCAATCAGTTCACTGCAATTCTGCTATTGTTCGTGTCCTCATGGAGATGGTAGTCTGTTATTGGTCGCCCTCACTTGTTTCAAAATGGCGGAATGGTACAGCGTTGTTCGATTGTGAGTGGTTACAAAACCGTATTTATAGTGCATTTTACTGCTTAATTCAAAGTTGAAAGGGTTAGCCATGAGTCCCAAAATTGATATTAATGAGAGAAGTAAGAAGATGATTTATATGGAAACGATGCTGGAGATAACCCTTATTATGGAATATGGGCATAACATAGCGCTACTCAAACGTAAATAAATCCTTTCTATATTTTTTATTTATGATGTTTTCTGATTGTATACATACTATTTGGGACCAATTTTTAATATGATTGTACAATTTTGATGTTTTTACCTGGTTGTTCTAAACGCATTAGCTATTTAACATAGGTTTGGATTGCCCGCCATACGGTGAATTCGTCTTACATGCCCAACTGCGGAACGGATTAATCTCGTAATATCGTCTTGGAGCAATATATGCTCCCATCCAAGCAACGACTTTCATGGACGCAGCTGCTTATTTCAGCAAAATAATGCCAAGCCACATTCTGCATGTGTTACAACAGCGTGGCTTTGAAGTAAAAGAGTCCAGGTTCTCCCCTGGCCTGCTTGCAGTCCAGACCTGTCTCCCATTGAAAATGTGCGGTGCATTTTCAAGCATAAAATACAACAGAGAAGACCCTGGACTATTGAACAACTGAAGCAGTTCATCAAGCAAGAATGGGAAAGAAATCCACATGAGGAGCTAAGAGAATTAGTCTCCTCCCTTCCAAAACATGTATTGAGTGTTATTAAAAGGAAACGTGATGTAACAAAGTGGTAAACATGCTCTTTCCCAACTTCTACTGGACGTGTTGCAGCCATGAAATTTTAAGGCAATTATTATTTGGCAAATAACAATTAAGTTTATCAGTTTGAACATTAAATATGTTCCCTTTGTAGTGTATTCAATTGAATATGGGTTAAGAAGGATTTTCAAATCGTATTTTGTTTTTATATACATTTTACACAATTTCTCAACTTCAACAGAATCTGGTTAGTATAATATACATGTACGCAATTAAAAAAAAAAAAAATATATATATAAAGGATTTATTTGCCTTTGTGTGACTAGTTTGTTTTGGCTATATGTGAGGGTAGCTAGGCTAGCTTAGCCTTCTTTGTATTTCTTGATCATCTCCAGCTTCGTTTCCATATAAATCATCTTACTTCTCTAACATCACAAGCAATCTTGGGACTGATGGCTCACCCATTCAAGTTTGAATTAAGCAGTAAAATGCTCAATAAATAGTTATTTTAAGCACTCAGACGTGATCCAGTCCATAGCATGCCGCCATTTTGACAGTGATGCAGACCAACATCTGAGTGACGCTTTGCAGCGCAGGCAGTTTGACGGGACCAGAAAAAAATACTAATGACCTAACTACGCCTAAAGATAGAGACAAAAGAACACAAACACAGCCAACCCCCAGGGTCATGACAGTTGTTTTTGTCGTAAAGCGGACGAAAAAACATAAGGCAGGGAGGCAGGGCGACATGGCTCGGTGGTAGAGTGGTCGTCTCCCAGCCAAAAGGCCGTGGGTTCGATCCCCCGACCATCAAGACCATGTCGTAAGTGTCCTTGAGCAAGACACTGAACCCCCAGTTGCTCCTGATGCTGCGTCGTCAAGACGGTAAATGACTAGTTAGTGTAAAGCGATTTGAGTACCTAAGGTAGAAAAGCGCTACATAAGTGAAAGTCCATTTACCAAAGTCCATTTGTACCCTGGGGGTCTACTGTATGGTATCTATGCAGATAGACGTTCAGCCATGTACCCCCAAACTTGCGGAAATTAAGGTAACAAAAAGTTGAAAATAAAGGCATTTGATGTATATCACAAACAATAAGTAATAACAGTTACATGTACACTCACAGGCAGGTGCTGCTGTTATGGTTAACAAGCACGTTTCAAGGCCCATGTTTACTTTAAACAGATCAGGACCAGAGAAGAACAATGTAAACAAATGTCTGAAAGGACTTTTAAGTGTGTTTGCTTGACTTCCCTTGTGGCCTTTATCACTTGAAGCTACTCAACCAGTTTGAAAACACGGGCCCTCCTCCGGCCGATGGAGAAAGGATCAAGAGTTTGCCCACCGTTTCTATCACAGAAGAACATGTGGGTGAGTCTGAAAGTAATATTGACAAATATGAATCATAATGTATCCTTACATTATGAGTTGGTGTTGTTGTGGTTTGACATGTGCAGCGGCTGGTTTAGAGTGTCCCGTGTGCAAAGAAGACTACGATGTGGACGAGAGTGTCAGACAGCTGCCATGCAATCATTTGTTTCACAATGACTGTGTGGTCCCTTGGCTCCAACAGGTACTGCAACTCGGAACACTCAAGTCAGCTTCCATTCATATCTTCTTCGCACCTACTTCTATCTTTGAATTGCAGATCAAATGCAGTCATGTCACATGACTTCACCGCCCCCCCCCCCGTGAAAAAAAAAAAAAAAACTTGTTTGCAAGCACGAAGCAACATCTAGCCAGCCAAACCGTTTGCAACATTAATGAGTTATATTTAAAAAATCTATGTACATGAGAATGAAAAAGGGGAGTGTAGAGAGTCTCTGTTGCAGAA
Source organism: Hippichthys cyanospilos (assembly GCF_059441005.1). Taxonomy (NCBI): domain Eukaryota; kingdom Metazoa; phylum Chordata; class Actinopteri; order Syngnathiformes; family Syngnathidae; genus Hippichthys; species Hippichthys cyanospilos. Next base: position 20,636,287 of record NC_142380.1, read on the forward strand.
ATGCATGACTGATGTAGTCCCTCAAGTTATTTCTCGCCAGTTTCCTTTCTTTGTGTCATTTTGTTACTTATACAGGGGCTAGTGCAGCTGGCTTTTTCCTTATCACATCCTGTGTTTTGTGGTTCTAAGGAAAAAAACAAAGCTATACAGTGTGTGGCAATTCAAAAACGCTGTTTCTTGATAATAAGCCTCTGGTCAATGTTTTTCCATTGTAGCAAGTTAGTGCTTCTCAACCACTTGTAAATTATGTTCTCTCTGTGAATGATTTGTTTATCCAAGTCAACTGTTATTTGTGTAGCACCTCACCATGCTTGTTTCAACCCAAAGTGCTTTACAAAGAAACAAAAGAAAAATAGATCTGCAATTTTAGATCAAATGACAAAATCTGACAGACTATCTACCGCTAGTTGTGGCTGCAGTCGCAGCTGGGTGCTTTGCAGTGATGTGCCAGTCTTAACTTGAGCTGCTTCCATGCTAAACAAACTCCTCCACTGCATAAAAAAGCACTGTACTGTAATGCAGTTGCAAAATGCTGTTTCCTGATTAAAAACACTAGGTGTTGTTCTACCATTTACATACGTTTTTTGTTTGGTTCGGCGTCCCAATTGTTTAATATGTCTTCTTCGCTCCCAAATATCAAACAGTATTAACGCAGCTAGTGAAAATAAAACAGCCTTACTTCCAGGTGCAGAACACGAGTGACACAATTTTGTCCTTCTCTTGCCGGCAGCACGACACATGCCCCGTGTGCAGGAAGAGCCTAAACGGGCAGAACACAGCCACAAACCCACCGGCTTTATCAGGAATTAACTTCTCTCCCTCGTCGTCTTCCGACTCGCCTGGCAGTGAAAATGCTTCCAGCAACCATGATGGCAGCTGCTAGCCTTAATCCTTATGGACGGATGCGCAAGTTGAGAGGAATCTCAAAGGCTGGTTTTACTCATCATTCCTCCGCTCGCTCGGGCAGCTGGACGTTGGCCTCGGAGCTGCCACCTGAGGCGATCTGAAAAGCAGGCCACAAGGTTGGGGACAAATATTTCTATTGGCCAATCATAAATCAGTACTTTACTCCATTTCAACGTTGCCTGTGGTTGATGCAGATGTGTCATCAAGTTCTCGCTATAACGCTGAGCCAATGTACTCATTGTATAGTGCTCATGATTATTCGTATTTACGTGCACGTCTTTATTTCCTGCTTTTAATTTGCACAGTTGAGCATTTAATCAGACTACAGTTGAGCTAATTTTTTATTTTTATTTTTTTTAAGGCAAATAAGTATTTTGCTTTTTCTTCATAGATCCAGTGTGCATTGTGCAATTCGGGTGGTTGTCTATAATTACTTTATGCTGCAGTTTGAAAGACGAAAAAAAAAAATCAAAACCTTATTTATTGATCTCATGCCACCAGTACTTGGGCATGTAAAAAAATACCTCTGTGAAACTGGCTAGAAGTGTCAATCGTACTGTTTTATTTACTGATTTTATGTTGTATTTTTACAGTCACAATAAAATCCTTAAGAAAACATTGTGAACATTCATGACTTTTGCAACTCCTGTAATCTAGGGTTAAATTATAATTATATATTTGGTTGTAATATAACATTTGCTTCCCCAAATTATTTTTTAAATTTTTCTCTTGTTTTTTGACGGGAGAATCCAGATTAGGAAATCTCAATGTGTAGTAAGTAACAGTAGTTATGCAACATATTGAGCGTTTGCTGGACGGTCCTCAATTAGAATGCCATTTTCCTCAAAATAGCCCTTTTCATTTAGACGTGATATACGTATTGTAATGTCCATGTATTGTTCTCCTGTTGCGGATTAGTGGGGGGGGGGCACTGTTCTTAAAGAGGTCACATGAGGTAGGAGGAACAAGCAAAAAGGCGGAAGTGGGGCGTGCTTGTGTGTTCAGGCAGTTACAGTATTTTGTTCTACTGCTAGCGTTCGGAGGCCCTGTCAACGATATAGGTTTTCAGGGCCACACATGCGATTTTGAAGGATGCTCTCTGCACATCAATCTGGCTAAAATGGAAATTATGATAAATTGTGGATTCTGACTAAACCAAGAGCAAAATGTGTGTGGCGACTAGTCAGAGGCGTGGGTTCAATAAATATGACAATTTTATTTAAACAAAGTGCTGGCGGGTATCAATTCAATAAGGGCTGGAGCTTACCCCATCCGATGGACCCCAAGGAGCAAACCACAACACCCGAGTGGCACACACAAACACACACTCTGGTGAACACTCAACCCCCAAACTAAAATAACACAACTCACAAGGGGAACCCTCTACCAGGACCGCCAACTGGAAATCTCCAGCCCTGACAATAAAAGACAAAGAATAAATTACATAAAGGTAAACTAAGAACAACCAGTGGTGGGCCGTCAAGGCCAGCAAGGCCTTCTCTGCTTGCCTAACATAACCTGACATCATTATCACAACTTTAATAAACTAATAATTATAACTATAATGAAAGTCAATTTCATTTTAAATTCATTTTCACTACATCTATATATATATATATATATATATATATATATATATATATATATATTCTATTTTTTTATTTGTGAAATTATTCTCCATATTCTGTTCTTTCCGTGTCATATCCATTTGGTTACACTCCTTGCAAGTGTTGTAGTTTTGAGTTGGAGTTTTTCATCAATTAGAATTCAGCTAACGTCGCCAGGTTGTATGTAATCTGCTTTAGCCAGAAGCCAGGGCATTCGCATCTACACGGCGCGAGCTTCTGCGCAAGCGCAGATGGATATGTGAGCAGCTCGTATAACTTAATGGACAGCTGTAATAGCAAATCGAATCAGATCGCCATCTAGAGGCCTCATGTTGAATGTGACGTGAGTGGATGCTCACTGCAAGAAGGCTGTGCAATGCTCAAAAAACAAGCTACACTTGTATCACACTAGTGATTAGAGGTGTAGCGTAGCTATTAGCTACACTGTCCCAACTTGGGCATTTTTCTGACTGGGCTAGTAGGGGCGTGAGCTAACTTTGGCAAATAGTTCTGCTGGGAGTGCCTTATGTTTGCAAAGGATCGATTTGGTGTTTGGAGCTACACTGGATTTGCAACTTCAATTGTTTAACCAAGGCACCAATGAGACAGCAAAGCACGGCTGGACACGCGCTACGGTGCTTTTTAAAATGTCTTGGGATACCTGAGTGGATATACAGTGTTGTACATCTCATTTCAAAGGTAAACAGAGCTCCTCAATGCGCTACGGTGCTTTTAAAAAACTTTTGGGAACACCTGAGTAGATACACTGTACATCTCAATGCCAAGAGAAAGAGCATGAAGAGGTAAAGAAAAATCGGGACATATTGAAAAGACTGATCGCTTGTGACCGCCGTTTGTTTTGGTGAGTGCAAGCCTTTTCTTTATTTATTGTTTCATTTTTAATATGTTTGTATTATTTTATTTTGTTCATATTCAATTAATATTGAATAAATAAAATGATGTTCTTATGTTAAACTGTGATTTGTAATTTGGACACCATAAAATTTCGTGGATATTTATTATAAGTTATTTATTTTCTTTTTTTTTATGTTGTTACAACACCACATATGTTTTAATGGCTGATGTGGGTTTATTGACATTTAAAAGCTCCGGAAATTAGCCTGTGTAGCCCAGTAAAGCGTACGTGAGCTCATGAGAACAAGCAACCTGCCAACACAATGTTCACTGAATAAAATGATTAAAACCTAAGGGGACTAAAACATTCTAAAAACAATAAAACAGGGTAGACTGAGTCCAAGGCGTTGTCCTAACTGAACGGGTGCCAGTTGTCGCCACGAGACAATAAAGGGAAGAATGAGGGCACATGGAATGGTCAGTTTGACGTTAAGGCAAGTGCCATACCAATACGGGAGAGGGTGTTGGGCAAAACAAACAGCAGTGTCCTGCTACAAATCAAACCCTGTGCAAAAAAACAACAACAACAAAAAAAACAGCAAATCAACCCAATAACTAGTATAAAACAAGCGGCTATATACCACCTTACCTCCCAACCAGCTCAATTATGGCAAGGGAATGGAGCGGGGCCATTCCCTGGCTGCATTGTGACCAGGCTGCCATGGAGTGCACACCTAACAGGAGGTGCATTTCTTCTGGCAGCTAAACAAAACAGCCAGCTGCATAGAAAGTCTGATCTTAAAGTTGATGGGTTCGAGTTAATCATGGGTCCGGCAGCACCAATGCGCCGATACGTGCGCCAAGCTCAGAGAACAATCCCCTTGTTGGTGCGCGTACTGCTTCAAAATAATCACTTGACCAACGCATGAACTCATGGAACTGCACTGACACAGCAAAAACGTGCCAAACTGTGTTTCTAAGTAAGCATGTCTGTCAACACGACGCAACCACTGAAACGATCCAAATCACAGCTGCTGCACAGTTGCTTCACTGCCTTGTGAGCGCGTCTTCAGTCTCAACATTCCAATAATTCACACATTGCAGATAATTCTTCCATAATTACATATTTTTTAAACCAATTCAACATTCATTCCCAATGGGAAACAGTCCCATTTGTTGTCAAATGGAATTTTAATTTATCACCTGTGGGAGGGGCCATAGGGGTCGGGTGCGAAGTGAGCTGGGCTTCGATCAAAGGCGAGGACCTTGGCGCACTGATCTCCGGCTACAGAAGCTAGCTCTTAGGACATGGAATGTCACATCCATGGCGGGGAAGGAGCCTGAGCTGGTGTGCGAGGCCGAGAAGTTCCGACTAGATATAGTCGGACTCGCCTCCACACACAGCTTGGGCTCTGGCACCAGTCCTCTCAAGGGGGGTATTGGACTCTCTTCCACTCTGTTGTTGCCCGCGGTGAGAGGTGCAGAGCTGGTGTGGGCATTCTTATTGCGCCCCAGCTCAGTGCCTGTCCATTGGGGTTTACCCCAGTGGACGAGAGGGTAGCCTCCCTCCGCCTTCGGGTGGGGGGATGGTTCCTGACTGTTGTTTTTGCCTATGCACCAAACAGCAGTTCAGAGTACCCACCCCTTTTTGGAGTCCTTGGAGGGTGTGCTGGAGAGTGCTCCCTCTGGGGATTCTGTCATTCTGCTGGGGGACAGAGCTCACATGGGCAATGACAGTGAGACCTGGAAGGGCATGATTGGGAGGAACAGCCCCCCCGATCTGAACCTGATTGGTGCTTTGGTATTGGACTTCTGTGCTGGTCACGGATTGTCTATAATGAACACCAGATTCAGACATAGGCGTGTCCATATGTGCGCTTAGCACCAAGACACCCTAGGCTGGAATTCGATGATCGACTTTGTGGTTGTATCATCGGATTTGCGGCTGCATGTTTTGGACATGGATGAAGAGGGGCGGAACTGTCAACTGATCACCACCTGGTGGTGTGTTGGCTCCAATGGTGGGGAGGATGCCATCCAGACCTGGCAGATCCAAACGTATTGTGAGGGTCTGCTGGGAATGTCTGGCAGAGCCCCCTGTCAGGAGGAGTTTCAACCCCCACCTCTGGCAGAATTTCTTCCATGTCCCAGGGGAGGCGGGGGACATTGAGTCGGAGTGGACCACGCCTCAATTGTCGAGGCAGCTGATCGGAGTTGTGGCTGTAAGGTGGTTGGTGCCTGTCGTGGCGGCAATCCCCGAACCCGCTGGTGGACACCAGCGGTAAGGGATTCCGTCAAGCTGAAGAAGGAGTCCTATCGGACCTTTTTGGCCTGTGGGAATCCAGGAGCAGCTGAAAGGTACCGGCTGGCCAAGTGGAGTGCGGCTTCGGCGGTCGCCAAGGCAAAAACTCGAGTGTAGGAGGAATTCGGTGAGGCAATTGTAACCCAGCTACTTTCTTCAATGCCTTGCTATTATCTAGCGTCGACCTATCGCGAGATTGATCGCAAGACGTCGTGCGCACGTCTTTTTAAACATGGCAGCGCCCAGCATTCCCTCGTGAGTTGGGTGCGGGACGGACCATAGCAGACACAGGTACGAACCTAGCCGATTTGAATCCGCGATAATCGGCTTCGACCATGACGGTAACTGTTGTGCTGCCACCATTGCAGACCATTGCAGATGTTCCGCCCTTCTCATGAGAAATTGTGCACGCCATGATTTGTTGTAAACGAGGGACTGGTGAGTCAGCATGCTGCTTGTCACTATCATGTTAATGCTATTATGCTAAGGCTATTGTGTCAATGCTTGAATGTATAAAGGAGTACTCTTGTGCAGTGAAAATCTGCTATCGAAAACCCTAGGATTTTATTTAAATCAATCATGATCATGTTGATATTGTAAAATGCTATTTTACATGGTGAATTATGTGTAATGGTAGATTATCATATCATGTATCGCTGGTCCTGTTTTATACAGGCCAGGTTCCCGTTGATGGGGAGCTAAACCCACGAGCACACTGACCAGTGCGTTCACCTGCCGGGTGATTCACTGACTGAGTGAGCCAACCAACTACCCCTGTGCACATTGTATACATTGTATATATTCCATTGTATTATTTTGTTGTCTTCACTGTACATAATAACAACACCTTGCTGACTATATGCATTCCGTTTCATCATGAGCACCTCACTTTCCTCCTAGCCGAGCCAAGATCTTCTGCACTAGCCTAAGTTATAATACAATACCAACATCATAATTCATATTACAGCATAACAAGTGCTACACAATGGAAAGCGACTTCCGGACGGCTTCGAGGAAATTCTGGTCCACTATCCGGCATCTCAGAAGGGGGAAGCAGTGCACCATTAACACATTGTACAGTGGAGATGGGGCACTGCTGACATCAACTCAGGATGTTTTGAACCGGTGGGCAGAATACTTGGAAGACCTCCTCAATCCCACCGAAACCGCTGGTGTACACCAGTGGTAAGGGATTCCGTCAAGCTGAAGAAAGGAGTCCTATCGGGCCTTTTTGGCCTGTGGGAATCCAGAGGCAGCTGACAGGTACCGGCTGGCCAAGTGGAGTGCGGCTTCGGCGGTCGCCAAGGCAAAAACTCGAGTGTAGGAGGAATTCGGTGAGGCTATGGAAAGCGACTTCCGGACGGCTTCGAGGAAATTCTGGTCCACTTAAGACCCTTAATTTACATTGGCAAATTGACATTCAACTATAAAATTCCCTAATAAATGCATTAAATTTGACACTCGCTCATACCTAACTTCTAATTTGTGAAGTCTAGTGACGCCCTTGACATACACTAGTCAGTGGGTTGCCTGCAGGTATCTTTAACGTCCAGCAGGTGTTAGTATTTGATGACACAATCTCAACACAGTATCAACACGTTGTGTCAGTGTGCCAATACCCTCCATATGCCTCATAAATCCATCACTAGTTCAGACCAGGCCACCTTAACTGTGTGAGTCTGGAAAGAGCCAACCAAGGTGACCCGGAAGTGGGTGGACCTAGGAGTAAAGGAATGGCACCTGCAGAAATCATCCAGGTACCTCTAAGAGGCCTTAATTAATGGATTGAGAACAGCCTGTAGGGTATACATTGCTACGTCAGGAGGCAAGTGGGGAAATTTGTCCTTCCCGCTACATTTTGTTTTCCCAGTTATCAGTGTGAAGTCCAAAAATAAAATTTCTAACTTTAAAGTCAGAATCCTCCTTTTGATAAGCGTGCAAACAAAATTGCGTTACCGATTAAGTGAAAATAGTGACTAAAGTGACGTTCAGTTTGTTTTTGTGATTTTTATTTGGGTCGCGTTCCTTTCTCATTGGCGTTTGCGCGGAGGCGGGGGATAATTGTATTTTTTCCCGCCAGCAGGGGGAGCCGCGTCCTCGGTTTGACTCGAGGAGGCGGCGGGCGGGAGGCGGGCGGCACTCGGCCGAGGAGCCGTGCCGTCGCCTTCCTCACGCACAGGACACTCTCGCATCCCGACGGCGCACTGCCGCAGCCTCCTGAGCCACGGAGACCCGCGGAGCTCATCCGGGCGATGCTGCCCACCGCGGCCAGGGTCGCCAAACATCCGGGGCCGAGGCGGTAGTCGCCACAACGGGAAACACTCGCGGCCGCGGCGGCATCATGAAATGCAACAAGAACGGGGAGTGCAGGAGGGACAGCCTGCGTTCCATCGTTTCCAAGCAGGAGAAGCAGGACGCGGCTGTGGCGGACGGCTCGGCCGCATTGGGCGGCTCCCTCTCAGGGGGCCAGACGGCCGACAGGAAGGAGCCCAAGGTGTCCTTCTCTAACGCGCCGAGCCGGAAAGCCTCGTCGTCCGCGCACGGGCAGAGGAGCTCGCTCACTTGCCATAGGGCGGACGACGGGGCCCCCGTCGCCCCCTCCGACAATGCCGAAGCGCGAGGCAGCCAGGCCAGCTTCATGCAGCGGCAGTTCGGCAGCATGCTGCAGCCAGGGGTCAACAAATTCTCCCTGCGCATGTACGGCAGCCAAAAGGCCGTGGAGCGGGAGCAGGAACGGGTCAAATCGGCCGGTAATTGGATCATCCACCCGTACAGCGATTTCAGGTAAGCAACCCGGCTCGCTCGCATCTTTTCCTCTTTCAGAGGCAGGCAAAAGCCGCCCTCCCTCGCTCGTCTGCCGCGGCCCGCGATATCAAATCGCGTCGCCAAAGGCAAAGTGGACAACTTTGATGCTCGGAGAGCTTTTCCACAACAAATTAAGCAGGACAGGAGGTTGGCGTGCGCGCGCGCTTTTGGCTCGCGCTTGACGGAATGTCACCTTGAGCCAAAAGCGCGCGCGACGCAACCTGCATCCAAACATCTGGCAGTGGAGCGCTTTGCAAACGGCGATAAAACATCGTTTGACACCCGACAACTAATTGACCTGACGTTAGCGGCCCGGCCCGGCCCATGTCTCGCGGCCCCTTTCGGATCGCGCGACACTACTGGTGGGCTCCAAGTTGCGCTCAAACCTCAGCTCCTACCACTGTAGCCTTTGCACTCAACTCGAAAATAAATTAACAAAAAGGCGCACAAAGGAGCGTGTTGCATAGGCGGCGGCCGGGTGACTCAGCGCCGCACCTGTCCTGCAGAGGCAGCCGTGACGCGGCCCGAACCTCAAACGCTTCAACGATGACGTCACAGCCAGCGCGAAAGCAGCCGCATGCGCAACATCCCCATTGTGCAAAACTGCGAGCTTTTCTGAGCCAAGGTCAAGTCTTGTCTTGAGTTGCAAGCACAAATTCAAGATAAGAGAGGAAGCTGGTTCCAGCTTAGTTTGACAAGAGTGAGCATTTTTGCCAAACGGCTGCTTTTAGCCCAGGGGTGGGCAATTCCGGCCCTCGGGGGGCTGGTGTCCTGCATGTTTTCCAGTTTTCTCTCTCAAATACACTAGATTCAAATGATTACGATTATTTCAAGCTCCAGCAGAGCTTGATGGCAAGCTCAAAGTTCAAATTGCTTGTCCACCCCAGATCTAGGTCAAGCTAACTGTCAAACTCATATTAAACAAAGAGAGCAGTTATGACTTGTGTTTTTAACTTTGAATTGAAAATGAAAGACTGCTAGCTTAATGCTATCTCATTGTGGAAAATGCCAGAGACCCTTCAACACCACTACATTTTTTGGCCACTTTCATTAAGTGGTAAAAGTGTTTTTTTTTTCTCTGTAACACATTTGAAAACGATTTTATTTTGTATGTGAAACAAATACCCTTTAAAAGACATTTCCATTCACCGTTGACTGAAAATGACATGAGCTCAAGGCTCAAGCAACAATGGATCATGGCTCACATTGTAAACATCACATGACCAAACCCAGAAAACAGTTGCGCTGCCATTGCTTGATTGCCTGTTACCTGAGCCTTGAGCCCATTTCCAAAGGAACTCCAGAAGAAACATACAAAATTTAGCTCCAAGTTGACTGGTGTTCTCATAAATTTGCTCTTAACTTGAAAAGAACAACGCACCCACATTTGTAGTGGTATCTCCAAGCACATTTTAAAGCTAGCTGGTGTAACTTTTCTTTTGTTTCTGCTGAAGAAATGCTCATTCGTATAAAACTTAACAAAATAAAGCTATATGTCAAAGGAGTACAACGTAATAAGAAGTTGCTTCATGTTCCAATTCGTTTCCTCTTACTTTAAAAGGTAACCAACCATACCGTTCCTGTTACGAGAAGAAAAAAAGTGAAAACTATAAATTGGCTCATACATGGAGTGACCCGTTTGATAACCGTTTCTAAGCGTCCCCCCCCTGCTCCAGGTTCTACTGGGATTTCACAATGCTGCTTTTTATGGTGGGCAACCTGATCATCATCCCCGTCGGCATCACCTTCTTCAAGGAGGAGACCACCACGCCTTGGATCATCTTCAACGTGGTGTCGGACACCTTCTTCCTCATGGACCTTGTGCTCAACTTCCGCACGGGAATCATCATGGAGGACAACTCAGACATAATTTTGGACCCCGAAACCATCAAGAAAAAGTACCTGAAGACGTGGTTCATCGTGGACTTCATCTCCTCCATTCCGGTGGATTACATCTTCCTCATAGTGGAGAAGGGCATTGATTCTGAAGTGTACAAGACGGCTCGCGCCCTGAGGATCGTCCGCTTCACCAAGATCCTCAGTCTCCTGCGCCTCTTGAGGCTATCCCGTCTCATACGCTACATACACCAATGGGAAGAGGTAAGCCTTCGTCGTCTCGATGTGAATGCTGGCTTAACTTGCGTCGAACCTCCAACCTGGCGTGTCAGTAATTTCCCAGACGCACTGCGGGCTCCATATCAATGTTCTGATGTTGAGATGCTTGAGCCTGGGCACGTTTTGCATTCTGATTGTCTTCCGTCATTGTCACCCATTTCTCACTGACCCGCATGTCCACCGGGGGCTAATGAGCAGCACTTAATCTATTAAGAAAAATAAAAAAGTTGGGCGAATCAAGAACAACCACTGCCATTATATACACAGTGCAGTTTTAGAGCATGAAACTCCTCAAAAAGTGGGACAATTTGAAAAAAACAAAACAAAACAAAACAAAAAACAACATTTTTCAAAGGTTATCTGTTTTGTGGTAACAAGAAGAGATTTAAACAAAAACAAACAAAAAAAGAGAAGACATTTGCCACCCCTAACCAGGAGCAGAGGGTAGCGAGCTTGCTGTGCACTTTACGGTAGATCCGGAAAGAAGAGCATTGCTGAGAACTTTCACTTTTCTGGGATGTGACAGAACCAATATTTTCACCGACAGCACCTTTATTCTTTGCGGCAATACTCACCTGCCAAAAAATAAAAGTTTCAATGTCGCAATCAAGTGGCCGAGACTGTGCTAAATATTGTGATGACAATGCTGCGCTTTCGTTAGCTTAGCACAGTAACTACGGTTCAACAGCTGTTAAGTGAAGCAAACGCTGCACATACCAGTTGTCCCAAGTTCTCGCTTCCGCCTTTCTACAAGACAGGTGAGTGCGCTTGCTTGGCTCTGTTTTGTATTGAAAGCTCAGCTGGCCATGTTGGATCGCTCCGGGTGAATACAAAGCGGCCGCCATAATTAATTCCTGCCCCCTGCGTGAGCCGTTGGATGTTGATTGGCTGTGGCGACGCAAAACGCGGAAAAAGTAAAAAAAAAATAACTCAAAAGGCGAAATTTTGCTTCTCGTGACCGCGCACGGCCATTCGCGTCTCTCCATTCGCATCCATCGCGTCGCCCGACGTGCATTCGTGCACAGTCACACGAACTCCATTGACTACAATACAAAACGCTCTGCTATTTCGCCTCGTTCGCGTTCGATGTGCGCATACCATTTAACTAAATCATCTCCAAAACATGATTTCGGGTGCAACCCACGCGGCCCGGTACCGGTCGGCGGACCGGGGGTTGGGGACCACTGATCTAAGAGACAATTTCAGTCAGTCAAAGTTAAATAAATATACAGTGGGCCCCCGGTTTACAAGCTCCCTGTTTTACGAATTTTTCATCTTACGACCGTGGACTGCAGCGTTTTTTGTCCCCCTCTTACGCACAAACTTTTCGTCTTACGAACAATCCAACATGCCGGTCAGTGTGTCTGCACTATTTTTTTCGCTTTGCTGCATCAATAAAAATAACTTTTTTCGCACGTCACGGAAACAGTGATATGCTATTGGTCTTATAAGGTCACAGTCACGGTCTCAGTCACGGAGATGCCAATATGCTATTGGTCGATTAAGGTCACAGTCACGGTCTCAGTCACAGAGATGCCGATATGCTATTAGTCGATTAAGGTCACAGTCACGGTCTCAGTCACAGAGATGTGGATATGCTATTGGCCGGCGTCACGTCAATCACAGAAATGCCGATATGCTATTGGCCGAAGGCCTTCATCTAGCTTGATGGCACAGCTGGTCGGTGTGTTGTGAAGACTTTGCAATCTTTATCTGTTAGACATGGCTTCTAAAATTGCAAGTGGCGGTAAAGGAAGAAGTAAGAGGATGATGACAATAGAAACAAAGCAGGAGATAATAAAAAAATACGAAGGAGGCGCACGCATAGTTAACCTTGCTCGTGAGTATGGCCGTAACCGTTCGGCAGTCTTCTATGGGCAAGACTTTCCTTGCCAGGGGACGGACCTCGGTCAACAACAAAATGGAGAGGCTTCTTCTATTATGGATTAAAGAGAAGGAAATCGCCGGTGATATGTTCTCGTTTGAGAAAAGTTCTCGTTTAAGAAAATAAATAAATTCTGCGAGTTCATCTCTGCTCCTCTCCGCCTCCACCCACCACTAGCTCAAGTCACGTCACCCCAAAGGTAAATGTCATTTTTCCTTTGTATATTTATGTTATTTAATTGAACTGTACAGTAGATTGTTACTAATTTTTAATATGTGTATAAAGTCGTGATGTTTCTACCTAAGGTTTTTGCACGTGTTGCACATATTCAGTAATTAACATAGGTTTGGATTGCCCGTCATACGAGTAATTCGAGTTACGAGCATAACCACTGAACGGATTAAGTTCGTAACACGGGGGCCCACTGTATTTGCCAGTCGCCTGATATAGTGCTTACCACTACTGGTATGCAGGCTCCCTCTAGTGGTTCTCCAAAGAGTTACAATAAATGCATCAATGGCATTACTAATGACATTACAATTTCCTGGTATTACGTAATGGCATTATAAAGACTTTATATCTATTTTTTTTAATTCAAGCACAGTCAATTAATTTGGTATAGTTCATTTGTATTTTACCTTAAAAAGTACCCATTTGCATTTTAAAGGGAACTTGTTGAGCAATTTTCAGCAGTAAACATTTCAAACTGTCCACATTGAATTTCAAAACCAAACAAATTTGCATGTACGATTAATACCTTTCATAACATCAATTTAGACTTGCTCTCATCAGAAAATGACATCACACGCTCAACCCAACCCAGAAAGCAGGTGAGCTGTGATTGTTTGTTACCTGAGCTCATCAGATGTTGTTTTCAGTCACAGCGGGGGAAATGTCCTTTTTATAGAATATATTTGACTTAAGCTTTAAAGATATACTAAGCTCATTGAGCGCTCTGCGGTAGCAGAATCGTAATATTTTGTTCTTTTGACAAGCAAATGATTTTTCATGTACTATTGCTACACATTTTTCCACTTGCTTCAGTCAACTGAAAATGACAACAGAACCAGGAAAAAACATAATGGGACACCCCTGACGTAATACATTGGTGTAACACATTGGTGAATCAGCGGCTAGGGCACAATTAACATGCTCCGAATACGAGGTACAAAGAGACCTGAAACCGAAATTCTAAAAATCGAACACCGCGCTGCATCAGGGCAGGAAAATATCGATTTGATCGTTTTTCAAATGGTCCAATTAATTGAAAAAAAAAATGGACATGTCTCCCAGGCCTAAAAGGTGCTGCAAACCCCCACCGGCCAAAAAGGACACGCTTTGCAGCGGTCGACTCCCATGGAGATACCATTGCGCCACCACCGGCAGCGCCATGTTGGCGTTTTGCAGTGCCGAACAGTGCAGCGGGCCTCGGCTGCTCACTTGATATTTGGATAATTGCATTTTTCAAGCTATGGTGTGATATACACACACACACACGTACTTGGCACACATGGAGAATGAGAGTGGAGACGAGAGGTTGAGCGAGTGTCATTTGCCCTCCCCGTCACAGAAGTCACATGATTTATTTGTCGCGGGACCTTGCGAATTTGCTCCACGACTCATTTGCAAAGACAAGTTGAAGGTTGAGTTGAGCACATGTGCCGCGTGCGCCAGGACAGAGGCATGGGACATGGGAGACATGTCCGGTAGTCTTCAGCGGACCGCATCTCTTCTCTCTCAGCTGCACTCACCTTCTGTATGTTCTTATTCCTTCTTCGTTGACTTTCACCAACACTGGAACAGGAATGTGACAACTTCATGCCGCAACTTAGCCTTTGGTCCGATGGCTTCATGCTCATGCTGGGGGGGGGGGGGGGGGGGGGGGGGGGGGGGGGGGGCTGAACTCAAAAACATTTCTTTGCAAAAAAAAATTCCCAAATTTTCTTCGATACACTACTGGTTTAAACGTGGTGTATATTGCACTTACGTTGATCTCGGGGAGCAGCAGTTTTGCAACTTCTCGTCATCTGAAACTTGACCTGGGGGTTGCTTGGAGCTCAGGTGACGACCAATCACGAGTCAGGTGTTTGGTCATGTGACTTGAGCCCAGGACTACCGTACATCACTTTTGGTCAGCGGCAGGTGACAAAATGGATGTCACCTGACGCGACTAAAAACGGGATGGCTTTTGCCAAGTATCTCATGTTCCACAACACACACTATTTCTTCTAAGACTGCTTTAATTTATGCGGCTACATGGAACCCGGTATTGGTAACATTTCGGACTCAACTTCTCTTTTCGGAGGAATACTACACTCATTTAGCAATTTTCAGCAGTAACAATTTAATAGTACAGTGAACCCCCGTGTTACAACATCCCTGATTTATGTTATTTTCATGTTGCAACGTGGAATATTGAGTTTTTTCATCCCTTCTTCATGACATTTTCCCAGTTATGCGACCAAAACAATTGTCATGACCCTAGGGCAGGGGTGGGCAACTCTGGGCCTCAAAGGCCAGTGTCCGGCATGTTTTCCAGTTTTCTCTCCCTAACACACCTGATTTAAACCATTAGCTCATCAACAAGCCCTGCTGGAGCTTGAAAATAATTCTAATCATTTGAATCAGGTGTGTTAGGGAGAGAAAACGGGAAAACATGGAAACACCGGCCCCCGAGGCCTGGAATTGCCCACCCCTGCCCTAGGGCTTAGCTGTATATGTGTTGTTTTGCCTTCATCTGCTGGTGTTTGTAGGTAATTGCACTTACAGTATTTACTATAGTCGTCAAACTGCTTCCATGCAACGCGTGACTACAATGCTGGTCTGCTATTTGGTCGGTGTCTCCTCACGGAGATGGTGTGCTGTTGGTAGGCCTCACTTATTTTAAAAATGACGGAACGGTAAAGCTTTGTTCGATTGTGAGTGGTTACAAACCCGTACTTATAGTGCATTTTACTGCTTAATTCGAGGTTGAAAAAAGTTAGCCATGGGTCCCAAGACTGCTAGGGATGTTAAAGAGAGAAGTAATAAGATGATTTATATGGAAACAATGCTGGAGATAACCCTTTTTTGGGAATATGGGCATAACAAGCGGCAGCCAAAGGTAAAGAAATCATTTCTATATTTTTTATTTATTATGTTTCCTGATTGTATGCATGTATATTATATATACATCGCACTTACTATTCTATTTTATTCCCAATTTTTTATATGTATGTACAATTTTGATGTTTTTATCTGGGGTTCTAAACGCATTAGCTATTTAACATAGGTTTGGATTGCCCGTCAAACGACGAATTCCCCTTACAACCCCAACCGCGGAACGGATTAATGTTGTTACATGGGGGCCCACTGTAGGTATATATTGTAATGCATTTGATAACAAGTACAAATAACTCATTTTCAAACTTATTTTGCGACTTGCTGCTAGCAGGAAGACATCCACCATTATCCGTTGTGCCTCCAACGTCCTCCCTCGCGTGAGCGAACCCAAGCACGTGAGAGCGCCCCTCGACGGCGTGTGTCCAGCCATGCACGATGCGCCTCTGACGGGAGACTGTCATCCCCACTCATTTATCAAAGCAACTGCATAACGTGAAGGCTGTAAAGTCCAGCGGGCTTGTCGATTTCGTGGGAAATTTGAAATTGGGACTTTACAGCTAGCTATTTGCAGGGATAGCAGAGTGTGTGCATGTGTGTGTGTATGTGTGTGGTGCTGGTGGGGGGTGGGTGTGGGGGTGGGGCGCTTCCTGCCAGTGGGATTGATTCTTCCGGGATTTCCTCCCGGCACACTCCAGATCTTCCACATGACCTATGACCTGGCCAGCGCTGTGATGCGGATCATCAACCTTATCGGCATGATGCTGCTGCTGTGTCACTGGGACGGCTGCCTCCAGTTCCTGGTTCCCATGCTGCAGGACTTCCCCTCTGACTGCTGGGTGTCCCTCAACAAAATGGAGGTGAGCGACAGAACTCCGAGACAAAAACAAATATCGGTGAAGGCGAATGGCAAAATGGAGGGTGGCGCGGACAAAAAACAAAACAAAATCCCACGCTAGCCCGCGAACCGTTATTAGCTGGCGCGCTTGCACAAACGCTCCACATTATTGTTCCATAAAAAGTTGTTGGCAGCGGCGGGACCACGACAGGAAAGATAAAACGGGCAGGGAATATGACAGACAGCTGGCCTCTTTGATGCCGTGCATCTCGGGGAGGAATAAAAGCCGCTTGTTTGTATGTGTGGTCAGACTGGTGGCAGATGGCCCAATGCACTTTTAAATACCTTTGCTTCCACATTTTCAAAACGTTTATTGGCGCTCCATTTTGGGCTTTGAGGGATTGGTGTCATGCTCCTTTTGACAAAGTAGGGCGTTAATGACATCAGAAAGAAAGAAGCTTCTCCTTCTTGGTGGACAAGTTCATGTAAACTAGTTCAGAAGCTAAACCAAAAAAAATAACAAAACATTCAGAATAGGGAGGGCTGTTTGGAATCATGTGTATTCACTTGACTGCAAATATGGCAGGAGATAATCAATGGCACTTTCAAGTTCCATTAAGTCGAGCGCCCGGGCCAGGATATGCTTGGCTTAGCACAAAAAGTCGCTCCAAAGTACAAATATAGCAGCACCATCACCTCAGCTGTGATGCACACTTAAGTTCATCACACAAATTAAATTGCCTGAGTAAGACATTTGTGGATGAACATATGAGCAACACCATGGCAATGTGACCAAGAGGAGAGCCCTCCCACGTTCCCACCCATAATGTGCACAGATTTCAGTTCCCAAACGGACGCCTCTCGGGAGACCCTCGCTCGTCTCTCTTGACCCATCTATTTCAGAATCAAAGTGCTCCTTGTTCATCCATTATTCAATCTGTTGCACTTGGCTCTTTTTGCTTTGGGTTTCCACCTGCAACTATTTAGCCTCGGCCCGCTCAGTGCTGTGTTTATTTTGGGAGTCGGCAGGCGCCCTGCCCATTGTCTGCGTCTACGCCCAGTGCCCCGTGGCCACCCGGGGTCTCAGCAAGGTTTTCTCACAGAATTTGCCCTTACTTCTCTATCGGTCTGTCGTGTTGTGATGTGGTCCCTCACATTCATCACATTTGCTCTGGGCCTTCTACCAATGAGAAGCTGACAGCAGGCGCAGGAAAGTGTGAGCTGGGACCTTGGCCCAACTGTTGGTGGTGCCCGGCTTGCTCTTTTTGTTATGTCTTGTAATATGCAATGCTTTGCTGAATGAATAAAAAGCAGACGGGGACGCTTTGGCTTCGAACGCTGTTGGTGAGCATGAGAATGTACTCCAAGCCTTCCCTTTGCCGGCAAAGAAAAATCAGTCTTGGTTGGTCTGAGCTACTATTTTGCTGCTTAGCAGCTCGGCTTGTCTTCCTCTTCTTTTAAAGATAACCCTGAGAATTATGTAGTATATTAACCCTCCCGGCTGTTTTTTGGCCTTCCTTTCCGGCTCCTCGGATGCAAGTCTTCTTCGAAAGGTGGGGTTTTATTTACACAAGGCATTTGATGTATCCATTAAGACTCCCTGCTTTTTTTTTTTCCCCTTGGCAGAACGACACCTGGTCGGAGCTGTACTCCTTTGCCGTCTTCAAGGCGATGAGCCACATGCTGTGCATCGGATACGGCCGCCAAGCCCCAGAGAGTTTGTCGGATATCTGGCTCACCATGCTGAGTATGATTGTGGGAGCCACTTGCTACGCCGTCTTTATCGGCCATGCGACGGCCCTCATCCAATCCTTGGACTCCTCCAGACGGCAATATCAAGAAAAGGTAGGAGTCGAGCGCTTGCCACAGCCACCAAGTCCTTCCAACGGACCCTCTCTTGTTGCCTGGCTGCCCCACCTCATTCACATAGACAACCTGAGAAAGCCTGCTCATTTGTGTCCACTTTTATGTCCACTTTTGTGTCCATTTTGTCCCAGAAAGATACTAAAGCGAATCACGTCCCAAGCAAGCACGCATCAGTGAGGATGTCCTTGACTGAGTGCGCGAGGCTGAGTGAAAAGATAGAGACCAAAAACACACGTCCACTACAGTGGACACAAATGAGAAGGATTTTGAAACACGCATGTGTCTAACATACAGTAGTTAGTAGTTCATTCCAACATGTGAAGGCTGGGAATGTGAGTGTAAATGTTTGTTCCCCTTTACGTGGCCTGTGACTGGCTGCTGAGCAGTCCAGTGGAAGCTAAAGAAAATGGAGGAATGTGACACTGAGTGAAGCATTCTTTTTTTGATATTGATAAAATTTAATAAATGTTTGTGGTTTGCAGTGGTTTACTGCAATGCATTTTTGATGAGAGGTCTTTCTATTACAGTAACTCGAACTGCTCGTATGACAGGCAATCCAAACCTATGTTAATTAGTGAATGCGTGCAAAGCGTGCAAAAACCTTAGGTAAAAACATCACAACTTTATACACATATTAAAAATGAGTAACATAATCTACTGTACAGTTAAATTAAATAACATATACAAAGGAAAAATGACATTTACCTTTGGGGCGACGTGACTTGAGCTGGGTGGAGGCGGAACTTTTCTCGAACTAGAACATATCACCGGCGATTTCCTTCTCTTTAATCCATAATAGAAGAAGCCTCTCCATTTTGTTGTCGATCGAGGTCCGTCCCCTGGCAAGGAAAGTCTTGCCCTTAGAAGATTGCTGAGCGGTTACGGCCATACTCACGAGCAAGGTTAACCATGCGTGCACCTCCTTCGTATTTTTTTTATTATCTCCTGCTTGGTTTCTATTGTCATCATCCTCTTATTTCTTCCTTTACCGCCACTAGCAATTTTAGAAGCCATGTCTAACAGATAAAGATTGCAAAGTCTTCACAACATTCCTTCCTTCCGTTTTTGACTGATTTTCTCTCCTTCCTTCCGTCTCGACCAGCTGTGCCATCAAGCTAGATGAAGGCGTTCGACCAATAGCATCTCCGTGACTGACACCGTGACTGGAACAGTGACTGTGACATTGTAAGAGCAATAGCATATGAGCGTTACTGTAACATGCGTGAGCAGACGATTTTGTTAATGTAGCAAAGCGAAATCAATTGTACGTACACATTGACTGGCAATGCGTGGTGAAATCATAGTTACAACCATTGCGAATTTACACACATATTAAAAATTAGTACCATAATCTACTATACAGGGCCCCCGTGTTACGAACTTAATCCGTTCAGTGGTTATGCTCGTAACTCGAATTACTCGTATGACGGACAATCCAAACCTATGTTAATTACTGAATACGTGCAACACGTGCAAAAACCTTAGGTAGAAACATCACGACTTTATACACATATTAAAAATTAGTAACACTCTACTGTACAGTTCAATTAAATAACATGGATATACAAAGGATAAATGACATTTTCCTCTGGGGCGACGTGACTTGAGCTGAGTGGAGACTGAGGTGAGCAGATACCAACCCGCAGAATTTATTTATTTATTTTCTTAAACAAGAACTTTTCTCAAACTAAAACATATCACCGGCGATTTCCTTCTCTTTAATCCATAATAGAAAAAGCCTCTCCATTTTGTTGTCGAGCGAGGTCCGTCCCCCGGCAAGGAAAGTCTTGCCCTTAAAAGATTGCCGAGCGGTTCCGTCCATGCACACGAGCAAGGTTAACTATGCATGCGCCTCCCTTGTATTTTTTTATTATCTCCTGCTTGGTTTCTATTGTCATCATCCTCTTACTTCTTCCTTTACTGCCACTTGCAATTTTAGAAGCCATGTCTAACAGATAAAGTTTGTAAAGTCTTCAAAACATTCCTTCCTTCCGTTTTTCACTCATTTTCTCTCCTTCCTTCCATCCCGACCAGCTGTACCATCAAGCTAGATAAAGGCGTTCGACCAATAGCATATCGGCATTTCTGTGATTGACGTGACGCCGGCCAATAGCATATCCGCATCTCCGTGAGTGAGACCGGGACTGTGACCTTAATCGACCAATAGCATATCGGCATCTCCGTGACTGACACCGTGACTGAGACAGTGACTGTGACATTGTAAGAGCAGTAGCGTTCAAAGTTGCCGTGACAAGCGTCAACTACTGATTTTGATGACATTGCAAAGCGGAAAAAAAAGTAGGAACACAGTGGCCGGCATGTCGGTTTGTTCGTAATACGAAAGGTTTGTGCATAAGTGGGGGACAAAAAACTCTGCGATCCATGCCTGTAAGTAGAAATGTTCGTTAAAGAGGGTGTTGGTAAACCAGGGGCCGACTGTATTTTGATCAACCTACACACTAAAGTTTGGTTGAATTACTTTGACACGGTCGAGTTAATTGAGGAATGGATTTGGGTGGGCCGAAGAGCTGAAGCTGGCTTTTACCCTTTGGTCGGGTCACAAAGCCGTCTCTTTCTTGCAACTGCTTGAGATGCATCAATTCCTATTCTTTACAACTAACAGCAACAGAAAACATTCATCCTAACCTGCCAACATATTGATCACATAACAAACATACTAACTGATTGCACTGCCAACATACTGATCACATAACAAACTAACTGATTGCATCAAACATACTAAGCGATTGCATCACAAATATGGGATAATCTACTGTATGCAATTATTCTACCAATTCCTTCCTGTTTATCACATATTTGTTCGAATTCTCACATCACCATACATCAGTCACTTCAGTTTGATTTTCGACTGTAGAATAATTTACATTTGAAATCATATACATTTACACTCAGAGGCTATGTCTAGCTTTTCTCTGTATGGCTTCAACATAAACACTTTCACACACAATATACCCTCAGTAAGCAGTCAATTCAAAGTCACTTGTTCTTTTTGATCATCTTTCAAGTATATTTTTTTATTTATTTGGAGAGGGTCATGTTAACCGCCATTACTTCTCTCTATTCAATTGTGTGTGCATAAAAAAATGGCAGTTTCACCACTTTAGAAAGACAAATGAATCCGACCACCTCAGGAAGAACCCCCCCCCCAAAAAAAAAGACCCGTGAGAGTCTGCTGGGGAAGTTTCAGAGAACAAGCTCCCCTGATGTTGAAAACAATCAAACATCGCCTCAAAGGTGCAAACTGGCAGTGACGACTGGATCCGAGATGATCGTTCAGCGATCCTCATATCAGTCGGGGTCATCAACATACTTCTGATGGTCCTCGCCACCATGAAATGGACCAACAAGTTTGCTTAATCACTTAGATCAACAGCCAGTCACAAGGTTTTGATGGTTCGGCATTCTTGCAGGAGTACAAACTCATCTGGCATTTGATTAGTCATTTTCACTTTTCTCATTTTCATCATGTAGTCACTCAAACTTCTACTTGTGCTGCTTGTACGATGCCTCTTATTGAGACTTGATCAAGAACAAGACTCAATTTAATGCCAACCTGAATAATATTTATGGTAGATAATAACTATCTTCTAGACCACACACACGAAAAAACTAAATTTAATAAATTCAATACTCAAAATTCAACTTCCACAGTAATTACATAATCTTAAAAATAACATCACTCATCACTTAGTTTCATGATTTAGTACAGATAAAACAACATATTTGCTCTTTCAATCGAATGTGACAGCTTCCTGACGACAACATGTGGCCAAGAAATTTAACTTGTTTTTCACAACAGTATAATTTGACCTATTTCGGTCAAATGCTGTACTAAAGCCAATACCTCCATTTCGCAATCTTCTGTTCGTACAGACATAAATCAAAATTTGGCTTGCACAAAGTGGATTCATTGAGCCCAAGCAAGTCATGTTGCTTGGAAGACTGCAGACTTTTCACAATACCTACTAGATAGCCTTGGGTTACGTGTCCTTTCCATTCATATGTAAAAGCAAACAATACTCCATTATGTGGGTAATAGTGGAATTGCGAAAAATATGTTTTGTTTAGATCCACCAGAGAAATTAATTTAGATTTTGGATTGAGGGTATTTAGCAATGTATGGGGATTCGCCACGTTTGATTCTCTAGCAATGACTACCTTGTTCACTACTTGCAAGTCATATATCATTATCCTTTGAAGGGGGCACCTTCATTATAGAAGATTTTTGTATTGGATGATGAGTGAGCCCATTCCATAGCACTCCAGATTTGAGTAAATCTTCAATTTCTAGTTTTATTTCATCTCTTTCATCCCATTACTGACAGATATTATCAGGATTTGGCATTATGGTGAGCAGAGGTGGACCCAGAGGCAGGGAAACTGGAAGCAAGGTCGACTCAAGAAGAGATGTATAATAGGATGAAAGGACCAAAATCAGGGTAGCAGACAAGAATGCAAAGTAACAACCAAAAATACAACAAATAAACGTACTAAGAAAAACGAGGACTGAGGCTCAGAAAAAACAAAAGGACAATGAGGGACTGGCAAAATATGGGTTTAAAGACAGCAGCACAGGGACAACTATATGCGACACAGACAATGGCTCGACAATCGTGGGAACAAATACTGTGGCTTGAATACAAGAAGATTAATTAGACAGACAGCTGGAAGGGAAAGCTGAAGGCACACAGACCGGTGGCCAAAATCATACTAACGAGGGCTGACGCGAGATGAACAGAAACTGAAACCACATAAAAAGGAAATAGCAGAAACTCTCCAAAATAAACCCACAACCAAAAACCCCAACAGAACATGACAGATAGTGCCTTTGATATAATTTGCACTAACTGTTTTTTTTTAAATTTCAACTAGTTCACAAATCATCATTAATCTTACAACATTTTATCAATAAAAAGCTGCAGTCATTTTTCATTAGTTTGTACATCTCTCACATGGTAAGCAGGTCCTGGTTAGAAGTGCTGAATCAACTCTCCACATTTTTCAATACCTGCTTTTTTAAATCAGACACTTTTACCTCCTTAATATTGTCCATCATTCTCTAACAGTTAGAACAGTAGCTCTAACAAAGTATAATTGAAAATTCTCAACTGCATTCAAACACTAGAGTGTATTTCTTCTTAATCCATTTATTTTAATAGTAGTTGCCCTCTATTTATTACTATGCAATTTTAATTTACACAATGGCAGTCAGAGCGTTTCAGACTTAGGCCTTCAGTGATTCGGCCCCCTCAGAAGCACATGTATGCATTACTGGGCTACACAGGCTATTTTCTGGAGCATTAAAACATCAATAAACCCGCAGCAGCAATTAAAACTTATACTTGATACTGCCAGAACCTAAAATAATTAATAATAATTTTAATTTATTAGTGGATGGATAGATGGATGTTCACAAATTTTTATGAAGTCCACCAAGTGTCATGTCGGTGCGGCATGTTGGCGACGGATGTGGGAAGGTGGATCCAAAATGCAGGGAGGCAGGATAAGGTGGGCTCAATAAAACAATTTATTGCTCGCAGAAGCTGGGTGAAACATGAAACACTAGAGCTACACTAGAGCTGGAACACGCTCATGACAGGTGACACAAATTACACTAACGACAGAGGCCAGGGAAAAACAACACAAACCTAAAAGCAAAATAAGTCCCAACGCAAAAAATAAAGCCACAACAGGAAAAACCCAGACAGAACGTGACACCAAAAGCAGGCAAGCTTTAACAAGATTGTACGCTAAATTACAAATCACACTTTAATATAAGAACATAATGTATTTCTTTACCACTCATTGAATGTGAACAAAATAAAATTACGGAAACATATTAAAAATGAAAAAATAAATAAATCAAATGCTTGACTCACCCAAACAGCTGTCCAGCACTTATTTCAATACAAAATCCATTCGTCTTTCTTTCCTCGGAAAGACTTCAATGACTTGCTTGGAGTTTCTGCGTTTCATTTCCAATAATAAATCCTTTTATATTGACATGGACACCAATGCTGAAAGTTGCGTTGGTCCAATTTCTATTTTGTTGTTCTTCAGCCATTGTGGGTTTAAAAAAAAAAAAAAAGTGGGTAGATTTCAATTTTCAACTAAATGTCCGCGGGACTGGCTTCAATGTACGCTATGCCTCATAGTTGCCATTAGAATACGGTTAAGGAACATGCTTTTTTTCTTTTTTTTTTTTCAATAACCTTATTTAACTACTTCCAACATGGGGGATCAATATAGCACCGCCTTCTTGCAGTGAGCATCCAGTCACGTCACGTTCAACGTGAGGCCTCGAGATGGCGAACTTATGGATCGATTGACTATTACAGCTGTCCATTATGCATTACAGCCACTGACATCTGCGCTTGAGCAGAAACTCGTGCCATGTTGATGTGAACGCCCTGGCTTCTGGCGAAGGCAGATTTTACACAACATAACGACACAAGTTAGCTGAATTCCAATTGGCTAAAAACTCTAAAACTACAACAATGTGAGGACTGTAACCAAATGGATATAAAATGACACTGATAGAAGAGAATATGGAGAATACTTTTATATAATATATATATATATATATATATATATATATATATATATATATATATATATATATATATATATATATATATATATATATATATATATATATACAGTGGTACCTCGGTACTCGACCGCCTCTATACTCGACCAAATCGGTGCTCGACCAAAAAATTCAAGTAGGTAATGCATCGGACCTCAAACAGATTTTCGGTTCTCGACTAGCCGAGCCGAGCCGAGCCGACCCGAACGCGCTCCTCGGCCCTTCTCGGCCAGCGGGTAAGCGCCAGTTCAACTCAGACCGCCAGCGGAGTAAGACGTTTGTTCGAGTATTTCTTCCCGGATTTAAACTTTTTCGTGTTGCTCTAGCCCTTAATAATGGGTCCAAAGAAAGACAGTGATAAGGGGAAGGCAAAGAGGAAAACAATGAGGACCACTATTGAACCGAAGAAGGAAATTATAGCAAAATATGAACGTGGTGTACGAGTGTCCGACCTCGCGTCGCAGTTAGCTAGCGTCATCATGGAAGGAGTAACTCCCTCCCGTCCTCCCCACATCCATTCCTGTATGCCATCAACCACTCTCCAAAACGTAAGTAAATTATACAAAATGGTTTATAATGCTTTATTTATCTTTATCTTTATCTTTATCTTTATCATGTACTGCTTGTGCACATTTACTTGTGCACACATACTTTCCATTATTTCTTATGGGAAAATTGGTTTCGGTGTTCGAACAAATCGGTGCTCGACCACCACCTCAGAACGGATTATGGTCGAGTACCGAGGTACCACTGTATATATATATATATATATATATATATATATATATATATATATATATATATATATACAGTCGGCCCCCGGCTTACGAGCACCCGGATTTACGAACAATTCGCCTTACGAGCGTGGATCAGGAAGATTTTTGTCCTCCGCTCACGAACAAACCTCTCGCCTTACGAGCATTCCGACAATCCAGCCATTGAGTATGTAAAAATATTCTCGCTTAACTGCGTTGACATAGTCAGCAGTTGAGTCATCTAAAATCATCAGTAGATACTTGTGGCGGTCACGTGAACGCTATTGGTCTTAAAACGTCACACTGACTGTTTCACTCACGGTGTCTAAATATATTACCATTTAAGTGTAGTGTTTGTACAGCTAAAGGGAAAAACAGCTGACATGAAATTAAATGTGCTGATTGCAGGACAAAGAATTGTCATTGGTTTAAATGTGTGTTTTTTTTTTTAATTAATTGTCAATACATTCCAACCGTTTAAAAAAAAAGTGCGAATAATTATCAGTCAGTCAAGGAGACGCCAATATGCTATTGGTCGATTAAGGTCACCCGGTCTCACTCACGGAGATGCTATTGGCCGGCGTCACACGTCAATCACAGAAATGCCGATATGCTATTGGCTGAACGCCTTTATCTAGCTTGATGGGACAGGATGGAAGGAAGGAGAGTAAATGAGTGAAAAACGGAATGTTTTGAAGACTTTGCAAACTTTATCTGTTAGACATAGCTTCTAAAATTACTAGCAGCGGTAAAGGAAGAAATAAGAGGATGATGTATTAGTATCTCCGTGATTTGCACCCAGACTGAAAGAGTTACTGTAACACTGTAAGACCAATAGCATATCTGCACCTTGTTACGGGTGGTATATAAGTACAGTACCATTTAATAGTTGTTGGATATGACTGCATGTCATGTTATTCGGCAACCTCCCGACATGCTTTGGGATAGCGCCATTGTTGCAATACATATGAATGGAATCTAACAGTAAAGTGATGCTCGAGCAATCCATAAGTGTGGTGTCTTATTAATACGACACACACGAACCCTCCCCCCCGCCTCCACCCAGCTCAATTTACGTCGGGAAAAACAGCTGACATGAAATTAAGTGTGCCGATTGCAGGACAAAGAATCGTCACAGGTTTAAATGTGTTTTAATCAATAAGATGTCAATACATTCCAACCGTTTAAAAAAAACGTACCAATAAGTATCAGTCAGTCAAGGAGACGCCAATATGCTATTGGTCGATTAAGGTCACCGGTCTCACTCACGGAGATGCTATTGGCCGGCGTCACATGTCAATCACAGAAGTGCCGATATGCTATTGGCCGAACGCCTTTATCTAGCTTGATGGCACAGCTGGTTGGGATGGAAGGAAGTAGAGAAAACCCTGACTGAAAAAGTTACTGTGACACTGTAAGACCAATAGCATATCTGCATTACCATGTTGACTTTGAGCTTTCAGCTCTGTTCCCCTCTGCTTATCTCAACTCAAGTCACGTCTTTCCAAAGGTAAAAGTCATTTTTCCTTTGTATTTGTTATTTAATGCAACTGTACAGTAGATTATGTCACTCAATATTAATATATGTATACAGCGTGACGTTTATACCTAAGGCTTCTGCGCGCGTTGCACGCATTCACGAATTAACATGGGTTAGGATTGCCCGCTATACGAGCAATTCGAGATACGAGCGTAGCCGCTGAACGGATTAAGTTCGTAACCCGGGGGCCCACTGTATATATATATATATATATATATATATATATATATATATATATATATATATATATATATATATATATATATATATATATATATATACAGTGATCCCCCCGACTTCGTGGTTAATGGGGGCTGTCAACCCCCCGCAAAGTCTGAAACCCGTGAAGTAGGGTATCAGTTCCTCGATTTTTGTGTACGCCCCAATATAGCCGCAGTAACCATAAACAATCCTTTTTTTTGCCTTTTTTATTTCCTTTCTCCCATTATTTAACATTACATTATCCTTATTAACATTATTGTATATTCATTAAATAACTAATATTACTTAGTTTGTTGAGAATGTGTTCTCAGGACTGGTTATCTGCGCCAAGACTCCGGTGAAAAAGTACGCACGTCATCACGCTAAACTTCACATTTATTTTGGCTCATGTATGGCGTATTATGTAATAAATGTTGAATAATAAATCAACAACAATCTTAAAGTCAGTAAACTAACATATAAACACGTAATCTATGAATTTACTGTATTTTTAGCCGACTTTAGCGGGTTAGCAACAACTAACAACTACTAACTATAAAGTGCAACCTCTACACAAACGAACACATAAACAGAATAAACACTCATCGCTTACTAAACATAGGCAGTAGCGTGCGTTATTAACATAAATGATAAAAAACTATAAATATGAGCTTACGTTGTCATTCACGACGTCACCATAACGAGCAGAATGACGCACAGAGAACGTAAAATAGGAAACGGATATGTAACGCGACCCGACAAATTAAAAGCATGCATTTCAAAATAAGATAAAACACGTCACGAACTCTAACGCTTGAAGAATTTTTAACATAGTTATCAACTAATATTACTTTGTCATTTGATTAATACAGTACTGTATAATGTACTTTTTTGCTTTTTTTCAATTTTTGTACATTTTTACACATTTTTTAAAAGATTTTTTTATTTTGAAATATTTTATTTTTCCTGGAAAAAAACACGAAGTACTAAGACCGCGATATCTGAGACCGCGAAGTCGGAGGAATCACTATATATATATATATATATATATATATATATATATATATATATATATATATATATATATATGTATATATATATATATATATATATATATATATATATATATACAGTCGGCCCCCGGTTTACCAACACCCTCTTTTACGAACATTTCGACTTACGAGCGTGGGCCACGGAGTTTTTTGTCCCCCACTTACGTGCAAACCTTTCGTCTTACGAACAATCTGACATGGCGGCCATTGTATTAATTCAGATATTTTCGCTCTGCTGCGTCAACAAAATTAATAGAGGACGCTGGTCACGGCAACGTTGAACGCTATTGCTCTTACAATGTCACAGTCACTGTCTCAGTCACGGTGACAGTCACGGAGTCAGTCACGGAGATGCCGATATGGTCGATTAAGGTCATGGTCGGTCTCACTCACTGAGATGCTATTGGCCGGCGTCACATCAATCACAGAAATGCCGATATGCTATTGGCCGAACGCCTTTATCTAGCTTGATGGCATAGCTGGTCGGGATCGAAGGAAGGAGAGAAAATGAGTGAAAAACGGAAGGAAGGAATGTTGTGAAGACTTTGCAAACTTTATCTGTTAGACATGGCTTCTAAAATTGCAAGTGGCGGTAAAGGAAGAAGTAAGAAGATGATGACAATAGAAACCAAGCAGGAGATAATAAAAAAAAAAAAAAAATACAAAGGAGACGCATGCATAGTTAAGCTTGCTCGTGAGTATGGACGGAACCGCTCGGCAATCTTCTAAGGGCAAGACTTTCCTTGCTGGGGGACGGGCCTCGCTCGACAACAAAATGAAGTGGCTTCTTCTATTATGGATTAAAGAGAAGGCAATCGCCGGTGATATGTTTTAGTTTGAGAAAAGTTCTTGTTTAAGAAAATAAATAAAATTCTGCGGGTTGGTCTCTGCTCACCTCCGACCTCCGTCTCCACTCACCTCCGTCTCCACTCAGCTCAAATCACGTCGCCCCAGAAGAAAATGTCATTTGTCCTTTGTGTATCCATGTTAATTAAATTAACTACACAGTAGGTTATGGTACTAATTTTAAATGTGTGTGTAAATATGTCATGGTTTTATCTCTGATTTAACCACGCGTTGCCAGTCAATGTGTACTTACAATTGACATCGTTTTACTACTTCTAGGAAATTATCTGCTCACGCGTGACACGGAAACGCTGATATGCTATTGCTCTTACAATGTCACAGTCACTGTTTCAGTCACGGTGTCAGTCACGGAGATGCCGATATGCTATTGGTCGAAGGCCTTCATCTAGCTTGATGGCACAGCTGGTCGAGACGGAAGGAAGGAGAGAAAATGAGTGAAAAACGGAAGGAAGGAATGTTGTTAAGACTTTGCAAACTTTATCTGTTAGACATCGCTTCTAAAATTGCTAGTGGCGGTAAAGGAAGAAGTAAGTGGATGATGATAATAGAAACGAAGCAGGAGATAATAAAAAAAAAAATACGAAGGAGGCGCACGCATGGTTAACCTTGCTTGTGAGTATGGCCGTAACCGCTCGGCAATCTTCTAAGGGCAAGACTTTCCTTGCCGGGGGACGGACCTCGATCAGCAACAAAATAGAGAGTCTTCTTCTATTATGGATTAAAGAGAAGGAAAATCGCCGGTGATATGTTCTAGTTTGAGAAAAGTTCTTGTTTAAGAAAATAAATAAAATTCTGCGGGTTGGTCTCTGCTCACCTCCGACCTCCGTCTCCACTCACCTCCGTCTCCACTCAGCTCAAATCACGTCGCCCCAGAGGAAAATGTCATTTGTCCTTTGTGTATCCATGTTAATTAAATTAACTAAGTTCCCGTTTAAGAAAATAAATAAATAAATTCTGCGGGTTGGTCTCCTCTCCCCTCCGCCTCCACCCAGCTCAAGTCACGTCGCCCCAAAGGTAAATGTCATTTTTCCTTTGTATATGTTATTTAATTTAACTGTACAGTAGATTATGTTACTCATTTTTAAAATGTGTATGAAGTCGTGATGTTTTTACCTAAGGTTTTTGCACACGTTGCACGCATTCACTAATTAACATAGGTTTGGATTGCCCGTCATACGAGCAGTTCAAGTTACGAGCGTAGCCGCTGAACGGATTAAGTTCGTAATACGGGGGCCCACTGTGTATATATATATATATATATATATATATATATATATATATATATATATATATATATATATATATATATATATATATATATATATATATATATATATATAAATGTAAAATGAATGTAAAATGAAATTTACTTATTTTATGCTAGCAGAGTAGGCCTTACTAGCCCTGATGGCCCACCACTGAATTTACACTTTCTAAGCCCCCCTCTTTTTCAAACCACACACACACACACACACACACACACACACACACACACACACACACACACACACACACACACACACAAACATACACACACACACACACACACACACACGCACACGCACACACACACATTCCTGTACAATTAGGCAAGTGAGGACCGAGTAACTCCAGATAAGTAGTTTGGACCACCCTTTCTGCTATGCTTAGAGAATAACTAATCATATATTTGAGTACTAGGTGACACACTAACACCCTTTTCCACTTCTTCTTTAAAAAACAATGAATGAGAATGTATTATTATTTTAACCCAAATCACTGCAGGAGTGAGGACTCTGAATGGGGCATTTAAAGTCCTCACTCCAACTGTAATTTGTTTTTTAGATTTGGCTTTTAAAGTTTGAGGTGGAAAAAGCAGTTAGGATGTTTCAGTATCCACTTTAATTTTCTCTATTTTTATAGTTATGCATGGAAGCCATTTTTTAAAGACGTTTTTAATAAATAGTGAAGTAGTCAAGTGTTTCAGAAATGATTTGATAGTTTTAAGACAAGCAGAGTACCTCATTTAAAAACAACTCCATCCAAAATAAAGTTTTTTTATGATAAATTGTATAAAAGTGTGTCTTCTAATACGGTGTTGTTACACCCAGCCTAGGGGAACTGGGATATAACATGTGTGTGCTCCCCCGTCCGTACCCTCACCACCAGAAAAGGCCCGTGAAACTAAACGTGTTGAACAAAAAACAGCAGCTTTTATTGCCTTCGGAGAGAGAGCAAACAAAAAAAAATAATAAACAAAAGATCTACTGAATCCCTAACTAACTAGCCAAACAAAAAGGAAACAAATGACAATTGGCTCACTATCTACCTAACGCAAAAACAGGAGAAAAAGGGTTAAACAAAAACAGCGTCTCCCTCCTACTACTGCTCGATCTACAGAGTCTTACAAACACACCTAACAAGCACACCTAACAAACACACCTAGCAAACACTAAAGCACACTATTCTGAACAGTTCCTGACACGGCGTTTTCTGGCAGTGGGATGACCGGAGAGAGAAAGAGAGTTTGGTCCGTGGGCTGTTTAAATAGGGCGGCAAATCAGGAGAGCAAGCCAATGGGATGACACCACCTGCACACAATTGACACACTCCAACCAAAAAGGCACTCACACACACGCACACACTCAAACAAAGGAGAACACAGCAGAACACATACAAAAACTACATATGACCCACGGTTCATAACAGTGTACATGCCCTGGCTATTATTTTGACATTTTAGTGCATGTTTGTTGTGATCTTGAATTCGGGCCAAAAATGTTTGTGGCAAGAGACAATTTGGATGCTAGAATTTGGATAATAGCTTCTCATTGGATGAGCAGTGACTTCCAACATCACTTGAGGAGTGTGACCTAAGTGATAGGAGTTTCGATGGCATGCCTCAGTGAGTTGGAAGAGTAGCTTCTGCTAACATTGTGATTTTTAAGTTAGGTGTTACCATAACAATTGTTTAGATTATTTAAGCATTGTTTTGAGTAGTCTAAAAATCACCACAAACTTTCTGTCTACTCCTCAAATGCAGAATATAAAATCTTAACTTCCTAGCTGAAAGTGTTGCAAAGACTTTTGGGCTAAAAAGTCATAACCTCAGTTTAAGGCCTTTCATAGTACGATTGCCGTAGTTGTTGACACTTGCATGTGTCATATATGTCTAAAAATCATCACAAACCTTTTGTCTCCTCCTCAGATGCAAAATCTAAAATCTCAACCTCCTAGCTGGAAGTGTTGCAAAGATTTTTGGGCTAAAAGGGTATAAAACCTCAGTTTCAGGCCTTTCATAGTGCGATTGCCATAGTTGTTGACACTTGCATGTGTTATATTTGTTTTAAAATCACTACAAACTTTCTGTCTACTGCTCAGATGCAGAATATAAAATCTTAACTTCCTAGCTGAAAGTGTTGCAAAGATTTTGGGGCTAAAAGGGTCAAAACCTCAGTTTAAGGCCTTTCACATTACGATTGCCGTAGTTGTTGACACTTGCATGTGTTTGATTAGTTTAAAACTCACCACAAACTTTCTGTCTACTCCTCAGATGCGGACTATAAAATCTCAACCTCTTACCTGACGGTGTTGCAAAGATTTTTGGGCTAGAAGGGTCAAAACCTCAGTTTCAGGCCTTTCATAGTGTGATTGCCGTAGTTGTTGACACTTGCATGTGTTATATTTGTCTAAAGGTTACCATCCGTGAGTCGTCACCTTAACGTGGTGGAGGGGTTTGCGTGTTCCAGTGATCCTAGGAGCTAAGTTGTCAGGGGTTTTAGGCCCCTGGTAGGGTCACCCATGGCAAACAGGTCCTAGGTGAGGTTCCAGACTAAACACGGCTCAAAGACTCCATATGAAGAAAAAAATTAAATGGATTTATGTTGCCCTCGCCCGGATGCAGGTCACCGGGGCCCCCCTCTGGAGCCAGGCCTGGAGGTGGGGCTTGTTGGCGAGTGCCTGGTGGCCGGGCCTGCACCCATGGGGTCAGCCTGAAGGGATGACGTGGGTCTCCCCTCACATGGGCTCACCACCTGTGTGAGGGGCCATAGGGGTCGGGTGCAAAGAGATCTGGGCGGCGGCCAAAGGCAAGGACCTTTGGCGCACTGATCCTCGGCTACAGAAGCTAGCTCTTGGAACATTGGAATGTCTCCTCTCTGGCGGGGAAGGAGCCTTAGCTGGTGTGCGAGGCTGAGAAGTTCCGACTAGATATAGTCAGACTCACCTCCACACATAGCTTGGGCTCTGGCACCAGTCCTCTCAAGGGGGGGATTGGACTCTCTTCCACTCTGTTGTTGCCCGTGGTGAGAGGTGCAGAGCTGGTGTGGGCATTCTTATTGCGCCTCAGCTCAGTGCCTGTCCATTGGGGTTTACCCCAGTGGACGAGAGGGTAGTCTCCCTCCGCCTTCGGGTGGGTGGATGGTTCCTGACTGTTGTTTGTGCCTATGCACCAAACAGCAGTTCAGAGTACCCACCCTTTTTTGAGTCCTTGGAGGGTGTGCTGGAAAGTGCTCCCTCCGGGACTCCCTCGTTCTGCTGGGGAACTTCAATGCTCACGTGGGCAATGGCAGTGAGACCTGGAGGGGCGTGATTGGGAGGAACGGCCCCCCCCCCCCCCGATCTGAACCCGAGCGGTGCGTTGTTATTGGACTTTTGTCCATAATGAACACCATGTTCAAACATAGGGGTGTCCATATGTGCACTTGGCACCAGGACACCCTAGGCTGCAGTTCGATGATCAACTTTGTGGTTGTATCATCAGATTTGCGGCCGCATGTTTTGGACACTTGGGTGAAGAGAGGGGCGGAGCTGTCAACTGATCACCACCCGGTGACATGCTGGCTCCGATGGTGGGGGAGGATGCCGGCCAGACCTGGCAAGTCCAAATGTATCATGAGGGTCTGCTGAGAACGTCTGGCAGAGTCCCCTGTCAGAAGGAGTTTCAACTCCCACCTCCGGCAGAATTTCTCCCACGTCCCGGGGGAGGCGGGGGACATTGATTACGAGTCTACCATGTTTCGCGCCTCCATTGTTGAGACGGCTGATCGGAGTTGTGGCCGTAAGGTGGTCGGTGCCCGTTGTGGCGGCAATCCCCGAACCCGCTGGTAGACACCAGCAGTAAGAGATGCCGACAAGCTGAAGAAGGAATCCTATCGGGCCTTTTTGGCCTGTGGAACTCCAGAGGCAGCTGACAGGTACCGGCTGGCCAAGTGGAGTACTGCGGTCGCCACGGCAAAAACTCGGGTGTGGGAGAAATTCGGTGAGGCCATGGAAAGCGACTTCCGGACTGCTTCGAAGAAATTCTGGTCCACCATCCGGCGTCTCAGAGGGGGGAAGCAGTGCACCATTGACACTGTGTACAGTGGAGATGGGGCACTGCTCACCTCAACTCAGAACGTTGTGAATCGGTGGACAGAATACTTCGAAGACCTCCTCAATCCCACCGACACGTCTTCCTCGGAGGAAGCAGACTCTTCGGGCACCGAGGTGCGATCTCCCATCTTTGGGGCTGAAGTCACTGAGGTGGTCAAAAAACTCCTTGGTGGCAAGGCCCTGGGGTGGATGAGATCTGCCCAGAGTTCCTGAAGGCTCTGGATATTGTAGGGCTGTCTTGGCTGACACGCCCCTGCAACATCGCGTGGACGTCGGGGGCAGTGCCCCTGGATTGGCAAACTGGGGTGGTGGGTGTGTTCGGTCAGGTCTTTTCAGGGGTGCTGGAGAGGAGCGTCCGTTGGGAGGTCGAGTTTTGGATTCAGGAGGAGCAGTGTGGTTTTCGTCCTGGTCGTGGAACAGTGGACCAGCTCTACACCCTCGGCAGGGTCCTCACGGGTGCATGGGAGTTCGCCCAACCAGTCTACATGTGCTTTGTGGACTTGGATAAGGCGTTCGACCGTGTCCCTTGGGGATCTCTGTGGGGGGTGCTTCGGGAGTATGGGGTACCGGACGCCCTGATAGGGGCTGTTCGGTCCCTGTACGACTGATGTCAGAGCTTGGTCCGCATTTCCGGCAGTAAGTCGAATTCATTTCCAGGGAGAGTTGTACTCCGTCAAGGCTGCCCTTTGTCATCGATTCTGTTTATTACCTTTATGGGCAGAATTTCTAAGCGCAGCCGAAGCATTGAAGGGGTCCGGTTTGGGAGCCTCAGCATTGCATCTTTGGTTTTTGCGGATGATGTGGTGCTGTTGGCTTCTTCAGGCCGTGACCTCCAACTCTCACTGGAGCGGTTCGCAGCCGAGTGTGAAGCAGCTGGGATGAAGATCAGCACCTCCAAATCTGAGACCATGGTCCTCAGTCGGAAAAGGGTGGAATGCCCTTTCCAGGTCGGGGATGAGGTCCTGCCCCAAGTGGAGGAGTTCAAGTATCTCGGGGTCTTTTTCACGAGTGAGGGTAGGATGGAGCGTGAGATCGACAGACGGATTGGTGCGGCGTCTGCTGTCATGCGAGATCTGCACCGGTCTGACGTGGTGAAGAGAGAGCTGAGCCGACAGGCGAAGCTTTCTGTTTACAACTCGATCTACGTTCCTGCCCTCACCTATGGCCACGAGCTGTGGGTTGTGACCGAAAGAACAAGATCCCGGATACAAGCGGCCGAACTGAGTTTCCTCCGCAGGGTGTCCGGGCTCTCCCTTAGAGATAGGGTGAGAAGCTCGGTCATCCGGGAGGGGCTCAGCGTATTAGATGCGCATCAGTTTGCAGAAAAGGGAGAAATGACGGCACCTCGCCTGCCAATTAAATAACAATACTCAATATTGTGCACTTTTATTCTTGGGAGTCAGCTGTCTTTAAGCCCACTAAGATAAATTAAGTTTGCAGCAACAGTGACAACACCAAAATTACCATACTGTTAAAACACAAGTACTGTGAAGAGAAAAAAACCCTCAAATAAATTGTTTGTGTGCAATAAATATACATAGACTTTTGCTGAAACAAATTGATATTTGTATAAGTAGAATTAAATAAACTATTGGAATCTAAGATAACCTGTCCATTAAAGCAATTGTCTGCTTAATTGATGAGTCACTCTTGACAGCACTGTACGTGGGGGGAGGGGATTATGGTGTTATATTTGTGCCACAATTACGAGCGCGCGGAAAAAAAATTTTGAGCATTGAAAATAAAACTGAGCGAGCGAAAACATATTTTGAGCGCAGAAAAAAAGTTATTGAAAAGAAGTTTCTCGCTCAAAATTCCTTTTTGCTCGCTCGCAATAGCATTCTCGCGCTCAACATCTCGCTCTCGTTCGCGATACTGCTCTCTCCCTCGCTCAACATCGCGTTTGCTCAACATCGAGCTCTCGCACGCTCAAGTCGTCCTCTGCGCTCGCTCAGTTCTGCATACGCGTTACGTTTGTGCCACAAAACCAGCCAATCAGAGCTTGTAAGGTTGAGATTTTAGATTTTGCATCTGAGGAGGAGACAGAAGGTTTGCAGTGATTTTTAAACAAATATAACACATGCAAGTGTCAACAACTACAATAATCGTACTGTGAAAGGCCTTAAACTGAGGTTTTGACCCTTTTAGGCCAAAAATCTTTGCAACACTTTCAGCTAGGAGGTTGAGATTTTATATTCTGCATCTGAGGAGTACACAGAAGGTTTGTGGTGATTTTTACACATATATGGCACGTGCAAGTGTCAACAACTATGGCAATCATACTATGAAAAGCCTTAATTTGAGGTTTTGACACTTTTAGCCCAAAAATCTTTGCAACACCTTCAGCTAAGAGGTTGAGATTTTATATTTTGCATCTGAGGAGTAGACAGAAAGTTTGTGGTGATTTTTAGACAAATCTCACACATGCAAGTGTCAACAACTACGGCAATCACACTATGAAAGGCCTGACACTGAGGTTTTGACCCTTTTAGCCCAAAAATCTTTGCAACACTTCCAGCTAGGAGGTTGAGATTTTAGATTTTGCATCTGAGGAGTAGATAGAAAGTTTGTGGTGATTTTTAAACTCTAACACATGCAAGTGTCAACAACTACAGGCAACATACTATGAAAGGCCTTAAACTGATGTTTTGACCTTTTTAGCCTACATATCTTTGCAACACTTTCATCTAGGAGGTTGAGATGATATATTATGTATCTGAGGAGTCGACAAAAGGTTTGTGGGGATTTTTAGACATTGTTGTGATTTTTAGAAATATAGACCACGCACAAGAGTCAAAGGTCAATGGCATTGCCTATGAAAGGCCTTAAACTGAGATTTTGACCATTTTAGCCCACAAACATTTGAATGGTTTAAGAGAGGAAGTTGAGATTTTATATTCTGCATCTGGGAAGTACACAGAAGATTCATGGTGATTTTTAGAAATATAGACAACACGCATGTGTCAAAGGTCAACGTCATTGCCTATGAAAGGCGTTAAACAGAGGTTTTGACCTTTTTAGCACAAAAGCCTTTGCAACATTTTCAGCTAGGAAGTTAAGATTTTATATTTTGTATCTCAGTAGACAGAAGGTTTGTGGTGATTTTTAGACATATATGCCATATGCAAGTGTCAACAACTACAGGCAACATACTATGAAAGGCCTAAAACTGAGGTTTTGACCTTTTTAGCCCACAAATCTTTGCAACACTTGCAACGCTAGGATGTTGAAAATTAATACTATATATCTTTTATAAGTTTGAAATGACTTTGGCTATATCTGAAGGCATTTCAAAATATCAGGATTGTATAACTTGTTCAACTTTTATCAAAGACATTAAATGTTCCTTATAAAAGTTAATTTGACTTGTCAGGGAAAAAGCATATCCAAAAAAAAAGCTTATCTTTTCACTTTACAATAAGCCCATTAGACTCTTTCCTCTTGTTTCAGTTGAATTTGTACAAAAAAATAAAAAAAATCCAAAAGATGGCAGCACCTAGCAAAAAGTGTGCGTATGCTCGGAAAATGAAAATACACACAAAAAATCTTTTTTGGTATATTTGTGAGGACCATCCTGAAACTTTAAGAGACACATATATACTGCCTCTAGAGGCCATTGGAATGAAAAAAAAGTGAGGACCGGCCTAAATGTCCTCACTTGTGAAAAATGTCCTCACTCTGCTGGTCCCCAGCCCGCAATGGTCCTCACAAGTATTGCCGTACAAACACACACACACACACACACACACACACACACACACACACACACACACAAACACACACATATTCATTTTTCCATCTGGTAACCAACATTCTCCTGACTTAACTCTTAATATCTCACCTTGCAACTGTTACATTGACTATGGCAACAATAAAATTTGAAATTATCTATACAATCTGATTAATTTCTAATTACCTCAAATTTTATCACATTTTCTTCCACTTAACACTTTTTCATCATTTATCATCAATTGTTTAACAACATTAAGCAAAAGCTGTTTAAATGAGAGATTGGTAATAATAAAAATGAAAAAAAAGTTATTTTCCCCAGAATTTTTAGAAGTTGAAGACAATTTGCAAGTTTGATATTCCAGCTAGAAATTTGAACTCAAATCAACAGCAGTATAAAACATAGACTAGATGGTGGCACACACAGTTGCAGCAGCTCAGTGTCTCTTCGGTCGGTGTTTGGATGTTTTTGTTCGTCTGGTGTTGTGTTGTGTACAGCCAGTCGAGCGAATATCATCTACATCCGACATGATCTGCTTAAGATTGGAGTACGTTACTGTGAGAATGTAACTGGTGAATTCATATGAGAGCATAAGATCCCATCAGAAGTAGCAAGAAGACCGGGCTCTCCATGCATTACCATCCTGGCAGGAAGCAGGCGGAGGCGGCATTGAGAGAGAAGGAAAAAGCGATGCTGTAGGGCTAGCCAGGGTACGGAGGCAGCCACTCAAACCACCCATCCCTTGTGAGCAAGATGGATGAATTGAGGCTACAAATGGCAGATGACAAACATGTCAAGGATTCATGCATCCTATTCATCGCTGAGATCTGGCTTCACCAATCCATTTTGGACTCGGTTATAGAGCAAGCAGGCCACACCACAAAGCGCCACACCGGACAGCAGATTCCGGTCAGGGCAAAAGAGGAGGACTCCGTATGTACATAAACAATAGCTGGTGTACCAACACAGTGATTACAGACCGTCACTGTTCACCTGACATACAGTATCTGACTGTCAAATGCAGACACATCTACCTTCTAAGAGAGTTCACTGTTGTCATAATAATTGTTGCTTACATACCAAAAGATGCTAATGCTAACGACTATGTGCAAATGTTAGCAATAAACAGAGCAGTTACCCTGACGCTGTACAGATTTTAATCAAGCAAACCTAAAAACAACACTCCCTAAACTCCACCAGCATGGCCAGTCTGACCCTTTGTTCCAGTTTTTAAACTTTTATTGTTTGTTTTTAAAGCTCTTAATGGCCTTGCCCTACCGTATTTATCTGAGCTTTTAAATGTGCGGGAACACGCTAGGGCTTTGAGTTCATCCAACCAACTGGTGTTGGAAGTACCCAGGTCAAAGTACAAGCACTGGGGTGACCGTGCCTTCTTGTGGCTGCTCCCAGACTCTGGAATAAACTCCCTCTTAATTTGCACACTTTATCGGACCTGGGCCTCTTCAGATCAAGACGGAAAACCCATTTATTCAGGACAGCTTTCAATATTCAGTAGTGTGGTGACTCTTTTTTTTTTTTTACATCTTTTATTCAGTTTTTTATTGTGTATTCTGTGTCTAAAATTGTATGTGTTATTCTGTTTGTTCTACTGTGAAGCACTTCGGTCCACCTCTAGGTGGTTGTAAAGCGCTATATAAATAAAGCACAGTTACATTTACATGTCAAATGTGCCACGAGGGGAGTCAACACCTTGGACAAAGTATATTCAAACATCAAAGGGGGATACAGGACCAGAACCCTACCACAACTGGGCCAGTCTGAATATTTGTCCCTGTTTTTAATCCGACATATACATCTCTCATAAAAACTGCTTACACCATCACAAAGACTGTTGTTACTTGGCCAGATGATGCCTCTATGCAGCTGCAGGACTGCTTTGATAGGACCAACTGGGATATTTTTGAACATCAAGACCTGGAGGTGGTCACATCTTTTTTACATCTTTTATTCAGTTTTTTATTGTGTATTCTGTGTCTAAAATTGTATGTGTTATTCTGTTTGTTCTACTGTGAAGCACTTCGGTCCACCTCTAGGTGGTTGTAAAGCGCTATATAAATAAAGCACAGTTACATTTACATGTCAAATGTGCCACGAGGGGGAGTCAACACCTTGGACAAAGTATATTCAAACATCAAAGGGGGATACAGGACCAGAACCCTACCACAACTGGGCCAGTCTGAATATTTGTCCCTGTTTTTAATCCGACATATACATCTCTCATAAAAACTGCTTACACCATCACAAAGACTGTTGTTACTTGGCCAGATGATGCCTCTATGCAGCTGCAGGACTGCTTTGATAGGACCAACTGGGATATTTTTGAACATCAAGACCTGGAGGTGGTCACAGACAGTGTTCTTTGTTTTATAAAAAACTGCATTGACAAGGTCACAGTGAACAGTTGTATCCAGATCTACACGAATCAAAAGCCTTGGATGACCCGAGAGGTCCAGCAGCTGAAGCAGAGGAACATCACCTTCAAGTCTGGCAACAGGGACCACTAAAGTGCAGCTCGAGCCAACTTGAGGCGAGGCATCAAGGAGGCCTAGGCAGACTACGGGAGGAGTATTGAGGACCATCTGTAGAGCAACAACAGCAGGCAGGTGTGGCAAGGTGTCCAACATCTTTCAAACTACAAGACTAACCGTGGAGCTGCCGAAGGTGACCTTGCACTGGCAGAGCAGATGATCATCTTTGCACGCTTTGAGGTCACAGAACCAGAGATACAACAACACTACATGGCCCACAGTCGCGCAATCCTCAATTGAAGGAACATGAGGTGAGGCGCACTCTGCGGGCCGTCAAGGCGACTGGTCCTGATGGCGTCTCGGGTCATGTCCTGAGGGACTGTGTTGACCAGCAGGTCAACGTTCACCGGGATCTTCAACCAGTCCCTTGCACAGTCAACTGTCCCAACCTGCCTCAAGTCCTCCACCATTGTCCAAATGCCCAAGAAGCCCCCACATCTCCATTCTAGACAACTGTAGACCAGTAGCACTCACCCTGGTGGTCATGAAGTGCTTTGAGAAGCTAGTCCGCAGTCACATCACAACAGCCCTGCCCAGCAGCCACCAGTTTTCGTACAGAGCGAACTGATCCACCGAAGACGCCGTGGCCACAGTGCTCCATGCCACCCTGTCATACCTGGAGGGGCAAGGGAGCTATGTACGAATGCTTTTTGTTGATAACAGCTCTGCATTTAACACCATCCTCCCACACAGACTGGGGATTAAGCTAAGAGACCTGGGGCTTCCTCATACAACTTGCATGTGAATCAACAGCTTCCTCTCTGACTGCAGACAGACAGTGAGAGTGGGCCAACACACATCTCCAGCCCTGAGTCTTAGCACTGGCTCCCCCCAGGGCTATGTGCTCAGCCCACTGCTCAACTCTGTCTACACGCACAATTGCTCTCCTGTCCACCAGAGCCACACCATCGTGAAGTTTGCAGACGACACTACAGTGGTGGGGCTCATCTCTGGGGATGACGAGTCTGCAAACAGAGATGAGGTAGAGCAGCTGGTGTCATGATGCGTGGCCAACAACCTCGTTTTGAATACTTCAAAGACTGAAGAACCCATAATTGACTACAGAAGGAAAAAGTCTGAGATCCCACCAATAACCATCGACGGGACCTGTGTGGAGAGAGTAGCGGAATTTTGCTTCCTGGGAGTCAACATAGAGGAAAGCCTATCCTGGAGCATAAACACCTCTGAGCTGCTGTAAAAGGCCCAACAGAGACGGCACTTCCTCAAAATACAAAACATCATAAAAGACACTTCACACCCTGGCATACCACCTGTTTGAACTGTTGCTTTCAGGCAAGCGATACAGGTCAACCAGAGCAAGGACAAACAGATTCAAGCGCAGCTTTTACCCGACTACAATAACCTGTCTTAACTCTATATTAATGCTGCTATAACAAACAGACACTGAATTCATTTTACCATAAACTGTGTGCAGGTAGCATTATGCATTGGACTGGTTGAATGCATGAGATTTGAAGTGTGGGTGTGATGTCTGTGTGCATTTGGGTCCTGGCCACTGTCTTTTTGTCTTTTACCTTATTTATTTTTATACCTTATCTATTGCATTGACTGGTAATCACTTTTCAATGTTGTTGTACCTGTGACAATGACAATAAAACATTCTATTCTTGAGTTTGACACTTGTGTACTGCTCTGTCTCTTGATAGGAACGAGTATTCTCAAGGTTTGTACTGTACACGCGTTTTACTCATACTTTATGCGTGTGTGAGCTACTAATCTAATTTGCCTTGACTCCTTCGGCTTTGCATCAACCCTCAGTGCCGAGACACAGAGCTTAGACCCAGTACCTGAAAAGG
This sequence comes from Hippichthys cyanospilos, assembly GCF_059441005.1. Taxonomy (NCBI): domain Eukaryota; kingdom Metazoa; phylum Chordata; class Actinopteri; order Syngnathiformes; family Syngnathidae; genus Hippichthys; species Hippichthys cyanospilos. Next base: position 20,679,038 of record NC_142380.1, read on the forward strand.
GTCTTACTACCATGGCCAAGGTTCTGCCTGATTGTCAACTCCATCTCTGGAAACCTCAGGTGTCTTGCAATTCAGCTTGAAGGACCAGTTAAATGTCAGGTTCACCTGTTCGACATTTGTGAGAAAATATACACAAAGGAGAAAAGACATTTTTTTTTCTCTCATGCATGAGAAGAATGGAGAAAGACTGCACAGTGTAAACAATTGGTTCATGATGATGATGATGATGATGATGATGATGATGATGATGATTGCATCAAACATACTTAGTGATTGCATCACAAATATGGGATAACCTATGTGCAATTATTCTAACAACAAGTAACTCCACTTTTGAGTGGTGTTCACCGATACCAAGTATCCATACTGTATGTAATGCCCCCCCAACAATGACAGATCATTGCAATTTAATGAAATTCTTTTTTGTAATTTCTACTTTGTGAGTAAAACTGATACAAGAGAGCGCTCAAAAATAGTATCAACTTTCATCACAAGTACTGATACCTTGCTTGAAATAAGGAGAGCTCAAATTTTGAGGATTTAGAGAAATTATGCTGTCTAAAAATTATGAATAAATTATCAAAAAATATCAGCGATTGAATTGACAATCCATTTGTTGTCGATTAATAGTTTCAAACCTACTATAATGCAATATTCTTAATAAACAGGACAATATGTTGGGTTCTGTGGGATTGGGTTTCAACTATTGGTGGATGGCCCACCCAGAACCTCGCAAACATGAACTCTGTCATGTTTGGGGGGGGGGGGGGGGGGGGGGGCAATTGTTTTTGCCATGTGAATTGTAATTGCAATAGGAAATGGACTTTTTTTTTTTTTAATTCTAGGCAGTTCCATGCCATGTTTATTTTTTTCCTGTTTTAGACTAACCTGTAACTAGGGATGCACAATTAATCAAATTTTAATCACGATCACGATATTGGCTTGATCCTCAGTGATCTTAACATTTAAAAAGCCACCTACATACATGTCAAATCAAGCACTTTCAGTCATCCTCCCATCAGGGCGTAAATGCAAGGTTAAGCTTAAAAAATAGCAAGTGAGCAGATCCTGCAAGAAGGGCAGCAGCTCGATTTATGACACATCCCCGAGTTTCATACGGCTCCAAGCGTCAAAATAATGTCATTTTTGGCAACCACGCTACTTAACGGGGTGTCCGCGCAGGCCAGATTTTCCGGAATTTCTGTCCTGCGTGGAAGTGCCGGGCAGAAAACATGGCGGACAAATGGTCCAAGTTCGTCGGTACAAACACCTTCATGACTCATCTGAAGAGGACTACCATGATCTAAGTACGTAAACAACTCCTGGCAAGCACGCACACTGCGGAGAGATCGGAGATCGGGATGCGGAGATGCGGAGAGTCTGTTTTGATTTTGATTGTTTGAATCTACTAGGATTCTCTTCCTCTGTTATAGAGTAGTGTTGTTGCTATGCTGTAGACTACTGCCACCAGTATGGGAGAATATTGACTGAATGCGGGGGAAATCCACAGAGTATAAAGTGCTGCAAAACGGGCGCCGGCGAGATTCTTCATCAATGGAATGGGGTGCAATGACTACACAAAAGTTAGCTTCGTGGGCACATTCGAGAGATTTCAGGTTTAAATTCCACCTTAAAAGCCTTTAGATGTTACCCACATGTTTGCATGCCAAAATCCTCTGCTTTTTTCACCCCCTAATATACCGTGCCAGCTGTCAACTGAGACCCATTCTGAAAAATCTGATTGGCAAAAAATTGGAATAAATTCAGGTGGAAATGACCTAAAATTTCATTCTGACTGCTAAGTCCATACTCACTTCGAGTATTTGTGGTACTTTTAGCAGCCTCCCGTCAACAGAGTGAAAGGGTGTTGAGTTTCTCACCTGATTCCTAATATATTCCTTGCTCGCTGTCAAATGAACCCCTATTTTGGAAAATCCCATTGGCAAGAATTGGAATAAATTGGGTTGTAAGTAGTCTTCATTTTTTTTCATTGGTTTGCACTCAGCAAGTAAGGTATTGTCCTGTAAGCAGTATTGTCCTGTGTACCAAAATTTTGCCACATCTTTTGTGAATTTGTTTTCATTATTTATTTTTAGTTTTATATTAATTTGATTATTTTTAGGTATCAAGCCTTGAAGCCTTGTTTATATAATGATTGTTTAAAAAGTCCAATAAAACGATATGTTTGACCAAACATGTTGAATAATGGTGATTAATAATCATGATTTTAATATTGGCAGAAGTAATTGTGATTATTATTTTGGACATCATTGCGTACCGTAAGTAGTTGTTGAAAGTTTATTTATATTGCTTTTTCCTTTTGTTAATGTTATAAAGCAGTGGTCCCCAACCTTTTGATCACCGCGGACCGGTCAACTCCTTAGATTCATATTGCGGGGGGGGGCTACGTGCACACCGAACTCCGAATCATTCGCTTTCTGTCACTGTTGTACTTTTTGTCCACTTTTTTGTCGCGTGAGGAGAGGGGAGGGGAGTGGAGCGGAGCGAGCTTGCTGTACACTTTACGGTAGATTCGGAAAAAAGAGCATTGCTGAGAACTTTCACTTTTCTGGGATGTGACAGAATCAATATTTTCACCGACAGCACCTTTATTCTTTGCGGCAATACTCGCCTGCCAAAAAATAAAAGTTTCAAAGTCACAATCGAGTGGCCGAGACCTTGCTAAATATTGTGCCGATAATGCTGCGCTATTGTTAGCTTAGCACAGTAACTACGGTTCAACAGCTAAGTAAAGCAAACGCTGCATATACGTACAAGTTGTCCCAAGTTCTCGCTTCCACCTATCTACAACCAGGTGAGTGGTCTTGCTTGGCTCTGTTTTGTATTGAAAGCTCAGCTGGCCATGTTGGATCGCTGAACGCAAAGTGGCCGCCATGATTCATTCCTGCCCCCTGCGTGAGCCGTTGAATGTTCCCTAGGTTGATTGGCTGTGGCGACGCGAAAAAGAAAAAAAAAATTTAACTTCACGCAAAAGGCGGAATTTTGCTTCTCATGACCGCGTGCGGCCATTCGCGTCGCTTCATTCGCGTCCATCGCGTTGCCCGACGTGCATTCGCACCCAGTCACGCGAACTCCATTGACTACAATACAAAACGCTCCGCTTTTTCGCCTCGTTCGCGTTTGGTGTGCGCGTACCATTAAACTAAATCATCTCCAAAACATTATTTCGGTTGCAGCCCACGCGGCCCGGTACCAGTTGATCCACGGACCGGTACCGGTCCGCGGGTTGGGGACCACTGTTATAAATAATGCAATTTTGGTTGTATTTCTTATAGATAACTAGAAAATGAGCAATTCTTGAAGAAATTGCGCATGAAGGCGAAAACGCTGAAGGGAGATGCATTGAATGGCGGAATGATGTTGAATGTTTGAATGGCTTGAAGCTGTGAAGTATTCTGAATATTACTTGGCACGGTTTAAATAAGCCAAATAATGTAGAAGATACAAGGGAAACACTGAAAAAAGTGGAATTGTGGCAAAATTTTGAATTATGGGAAGAGGAAAATGGATACACTCATGGAATGGCGGGAATCGATTAAAGTTAGAAAGGTGTAAATCAGATGAGTAATGGCGAAGGAGGAAGGTTACAAAATTTTGATGAGAACAGTGGGGATTAATGAGTAATTGTAGGTAATATTAAAATAGTTTTGAATTATTGGAATGTGTAAATATTAGTAATGATGAAAATGTGAATGAAAGGAATGAATGAAATCATGTATATGTGAAATGGAGAAGCTTCAAATGTGAAATGTTAAATATGCCATTGGGAAAAAATTATGAATTATCGGTGAAAAATATGGAATTATGGGAAATATTAATATTCATGAATTATTGGAACGATGAAAATGGTCCCTAAGGCGAAATAAATGAGTTAAATGTTGTGAATGTGTAATAGGAAAGCTCAAAAAGTGAAATGCTAAATATCTCATTGTATATGAATATTGGAATATTGAAGTGAAAATATGGAATGATGGGAAAGCTCAAAATGTTTGAATTATTGGAGTGATGAGAACGATCCATGAGGTGAAATGTCAGAATAAACTATCATGAATGTGAAATGGGAAAGCTCAAAATGTGAAATGTTAAATCTCCCGTTGGGAATGAATGAGGAATCCTCCCATTGAAAATGATTTGTGAAATATTAAAAGGTGAAAAATATGGAATTATGGGCAAATATTGGAATGATGGGAATGATCCCTAAGGCGAGATGAATGAGCTAAATATTTAAAATATGAAATGTGAAAGCTGTAAATATGAAATGTAAAATCGCCCAATGTTAAGTCTGGGATTTTTGGCGTGGAAAACGGAATTGTAGGAAAATTATGAATAATGGATAATGGCTTTCGCCTTCACACAATAATTTTATTTGTAGTCAGCGCTGCAAGTGGGGGGGGGGGGGGGGGGGGTGCAAAAGGTTTCTTTACTGACTTTGCAAAATATAGTTGAGAAGCATTGCTTCAAAGACACACACAAATACTACATTTTTAAAGTCAGTTCATTTCAACTGGGGACATGGATTTTACAGATAATTAGAGAGAAATACATCCAAAGGCGCCACTACATGGATTTGAAAAATGATTAGAGTGAATTACATCCATTGAAAGGTGCCGCTGCGTTGCCATGAGAGTGTGTTTTGGCCCTGCTCTCAGATGCATAGTCAGTCACAGCAAAGCTCAGAGCTGCGGGAAAAGAAGCGGCCGGTCTGTTTCTAAGCAGAGTCTCTCCGAGCGGTGAGCGAGAGTGCCGCTCGCTTGCAACAGCCAATCAAGGCCCACGGGTGTGTTCGGCAAGGTAGAGAGGCGGCTCATGGCCAGGGGCGGCGCCTATGTGGCCACGCTAATGTGACGACACGGAAGAAGCTGGTTGGAGTGAGAAACTGGTTAGAAGTGATGAGGCAGCAGACCTGCGTGTCCTTTCAATGTGATCTCCAAGGCGATGCCGGCCTCACTATGGAGTTATATTTGTGCTACAATCACGAGCGAGCAAAAATAGATCTTGACATATTTTTAAAGGTTTACAATTCAATACAGATCTAATGATTTGTACTGTTTTTAGGATTAAGCTAACCTTTTACTGGATATGTAATGAGCGTAATGAGCTACATTTAGAATGGCATAGTCTCTCACTTGTCCCAGGAAATGTGATGAGTTAGCCTGGAGGTGATAGCGCAATCAAGTGTGTGATGAAACAGCCGATGAATTTCACAATGCGATAAAAAAAGATGTGCTAGCAAAATGTCCATGAGACTATATTGTGCAGATTTGTAAGATTATCCGAGGAGGGCAGTCAGATGACGTTTTGCCGACGAACCACAGAAAAATGAAACGTTATAAAAAGGACAGACTAAACCCAATGTAACAGTAGATTTGTGCCGTAATTTTAATCCGTCGTAATTGTAACCACCTCTGTCACGGTTGGTTAACAGTTCATCGGCCTTTTCATCACAAACTTGATTACGCTATCCCCTCCAGGCCAACTCATCACATTTCCTGGGACGAGCGAGAGACTATGCAGACTGAGTGCAGTCTGAGCTGCTTGGTATGATGCAGTACATGATAGGAAGCAGCAATGTAGTCTTCCTGCACTGGCGTCTGCCGCCACGAGTTTGTCACAACATTGTTCTGTCTTCTGCCTGTCACTCACCATGCCAATTATCCTCAAGCATAAAGCATATGTATAAAGCTTTGTATAAAGTCGCATGATGTTCAAGCTAGTCTCCTTCGGTCGTCACGAAATGGGCTGTTTTCGAGAGACTTTGTACACAGCATCTTCACTTGAGTGAATAGAAGTCAGACAAGACAAGGTCACTATCTGATGTTTGGCCAATGAGCTTTGTAAGATTAAAAAATGCGATTTAGCCAGGAATGGAGTGAAGGAATGGTACTGTTTGGGATGAATCCGAAATAGGGTTGCGGGGCAAAAGTGCGAGAGGAGGACGCGACGGAGAGAAAAGAAAGCCAAAGGAGAAAATGCAAGCAGTCTGTACAAAATGTCAGCAGAGCATCATTCAAGTGACCGCAATTGGATGCCATTTTCTCTCAATGTACCCCCGCTGCCACACACCAGCTAGTTGCTTGCTCTTGGAAACGTCTGCTTTTTGCACACTGGGTCCACTCGCCAAAGGGATGCTCAACTGAAACATTTTGACAGTAAATCAATCAATCAATTGATCAATTAATCAAATTTTATTTGTAGAATCACCGATGTCTCAAAGGGCTTCACAAGTGAAAAGAGGTCATGTCGAGACTTCTTTTGAAAAAAAGAAGTCAGACAGAGACATCTTTTCGGTGTAAGGTATACAACAGCATCCCCTGTCAAAGCTCCCAGAAGGGGATGGAAAAACTCAAAAACCCCAATTTGGGGAAAATCAGAAACCTTCAGAAGGTACCACAGATGGGCAGAGCCCCCTTCCAGGCCCACAGGTTGAAGTGGATGTTCCAAATACAGACAAATACAGATACACAATACAGACAAATACAGATACACAATATAGAGTACTGAAAACATATTGTGCTATATTGTGCAATGACGTCTTGACGGCATGCAGAGCCATTGGGCTTCCCACAGTCCAGCCAAGTGGACCGCAGATGGTTGATCTCTTAACCCGCAATGGTCGATCAACGCATGGCCAAATAGGGGCGGTCAAGTCATCCTTCACCATCTAGCTAGCCCCCTCTCCGAGCCAGGAGAAGGGGGCAGGAAAAAGAAGAATAAAGCTGCAGACAGGCCTATTAACGAAATGCTTGTGACTATAAATGTGTTTTCAGTCGGGATTTAAAGATTTCTACTGAGGTGGCTACGCGAACTTCCATAGGTAGGGCATTCCATTGTACTGGCATGTGAATGGAAAAGGCCATTGATCCCGCGGACTTCATTTTAGCCCGTGGGGTTGATAACAAACCAGCATTTTGTGACCGAAGTTGTCGGGATGGAACATATGGTGATGATAGGTTGACGAGATGGGAAGGAGCTAAACTGTGTAAAATTTTATAAGTAATTATCAACACCCGAAAATCTCAGGTGTATTGGAAGCCAATGCAGGTCAGCTAGTATCGGCGTAATATGATCGAACTTTCTCATCCTTGTCAAGAGCTGGATGAAGTGGCCGGGGAGAGGGAAGTCTGTGCTTCTTTGCTGAGGTTGCTGCTCCGTGACCCGACCACAGATAAGGGGAAGAAAATGTATGGAAATGGATGGGACAGCTTTCAGCAGTGATGAGGCAGATTAATGCGTGAGGGTTTTGTTCAGGATCCGGAAGGCCTATGGGTAGAATTTGTTTGCCTGCCTGGCAGTCCTGGCCCTCAGGCTCCTGTAGTATCTGCCTGATGGCAGCAGTTCAAACAGATTGTGTTGTCGGTGACTAGAAGTGACTCCTAGAAGAATGCAGTCAGAAGGTCCTCTTTCCCACAGCTGATCAAATTGACCTGTTTGAAAGCTCTTGTTGAGGTGTTTGGTTCGGTCAGTGATCTGTCTATCCGCTGCCGCCTTCTTTTCTCATTATCCAGTTGATCTGTCTGTTTGATGTGATCGATCTGCAGGCTTTCTAGCCCTCAGCACCATGTACAATGTCCATAGATTGTTCCTTTACTCCTGCTCTGCTTTTAGAGAAGCTATTTCCTCCCTAAAGTTTATAATTTCTTTTTTGATGGTGTACAGCTCCTTCTTCCCTTTGATAGCCACTGCCTTGATTTTATTTGTCATCTCTTGCTTCGCTCTATTGTCTTTTTCTAAGTCATCTATTTTCTGTGTAAAATCTGTGGATTGATTCTCTTCGGGGTGAACTTGGCTGCAGATTTCTGCAGAGCAGCCATTTCAGCCTTTAACTGTGATATTTGTGAGTTCTTATAAATCAGCTGTTGTTTGACAACTGTAAGTTCTTTCTCTACAACATTAGTGTTGGCATCCACTTTTTCTTCCTTCTCTGGAGAAATCAGTTATTTGGACTTGTGACATCTGATTTTAAGCACACATCTTCTCATTGAGGGACTTCATGGCATGCATGTAGGTCCTTCAACAGTCCTTTGGTAGCCTTCAACATCTTTTCCAAGTTGGCTTTCAGCTTGTCCCTCTGCAACTGCAGAGGCTGGAGCTTGTTTTGACATTGCCTCAGTGTCTTTTTTCTTGAGCCTCTTCAAGAATGCTCCTCAACAGGGTTCTTTCTTTTTCGAGCTCTTCTATGTGTACTTTTAGTTCTGCCGTCAAGTTTCTCTCCTGGTATTGTGACCAAGGGCTGCTTCTTCTATCTGAGAATTTACCTAGGCTTCAAGGTCGCTTTTTTGGTAAGACTGCTTCTCAATCGGGGTACAGAAATTCTGTTCATTGTAACAGAGGGAAAACTCCTGTTCACCAACAACACTGCTTCCCTTCAGCAGGCCATTAACTACCCATCCTAGCACCGTCCTAATTGCATATAGCTGTTAATAACCTCTCTAATGAATGCCCTATACTGGAGAGGTTCACCTTGAATCGTTGGAATGTCTCTTGGAGGCAGAGATCTTGACTGTTGCTGGTCAAGGCAGCAGTTCTTTCATTTTGCATTTCCATAGTAGTTCTTAGGTTTCCAGATTGATTGGTTTGACTTGTTGATTGACTTTTTACATGCTTTGATATTCCCAGTTTACGTCCTTGCTGTTCCCTGTAGTTGGAGTGCATTAGTGGATGTGGTGCCATAGTATTCCATTGGCCATATTCCTTTGGCTTTATATCTGGCAGTTTAATTGGTGGCATTGTAAATTTTATTGGTTGGTGTGATTGCATTGCTGTTCCAGGTTGAATTACAGTCTCAGGTTGAAATAGTTTTCAATTGGGACTGCATATGTTGGCCTTTCTTATTTCCCTCTCCAAATATGAATTCATCGCATTTGATGTTAAAGCCTTTAAAGATGAATGTAAGGGATCTTTACTTTCGGAATACAACACAGCCAATCCTTGCCTCATTTGCAACCAATTCTACATTCACAGCAAGCTTTTTTTTTTCTCCTCAGCCTTTGTTCCTCCTCCAAGGCATGTTGTTCTTTAAGTGCTGCTGCACGGGCAACTAATGCAGCTCTATCAGCCTCAGCAATTAATTTTGCAGAAGTTGTACTTGACTGGTAACTTTTAGCACTCCTCTTTGAATGTCTGCTGGCAATGTTTGAAATACTATCATTGGGACTAATACCATCATCAAATAAATGAACACCACTTTCATTTGCAGTACCATGAATTTACTTTGAATTATTTCCCATATCCTCGGCAACACCTGACACCACACTACTCTTCCGTATAATAAAAGTAGTGTGTGAGTCGATTTAGTTCAGTCAACAAAAGTTAGCAAGCACGCACAACAAAGTCAGTGCAAGTGTTTTATTGAAAGGATCGGTGCTGGTCGGCGCTCAGGAGACAAAGACGACACTCAACAAAAGACCAACGTTCCCAAATGCTATTTAGCCCAAATAACTGGCATATTTATTTTGACCAAATGCAAGTTCTCAAAATACAGTTGACATTGCATGAAATCATCATATGAGCCTCTTACCTATGCCGAGAAGGTGGAGAGCCAACACCCAGGCAGAGCTCCGCTTGTCAACCAGCTGGGCGTTCGTACGCAACCCGCAGCAGACTCTACCTGTTTGTACTCTGCATCTCTCTTTTGTACTTTTTCAGTTGCGTGCGCGAGGAAGGGCAGGTGGCCTACCCGTCCGCCCTGGCGCCGCAACACCTGTTTCCCGATTTGTTATTGACACTTAAGTGTGTCCTTCAGGCTCTGAAAAGCAACTTACTCAATAATGTTCTCCTTTGATGAAAACATCTTATACAATAATAACTGTCAACCTCCCACAACAATGTTCTTCTTTGGTATGAAAACAAGATAGTAAAATGATCAAAATGTCCTGACCAAAAACAAGTTAGTGAAAAACAACTTCTATAACCATGGTTGCACAATATATTCGGGTTTTCAACGGCTATGGGAAGCATCACTAATTACTATTCCTCTCAGCAAGCAAAGTCAATGTCAGTTATCTTCAGCAACCATGGATTTATGTCGCACCTCCTTCAAAATATACTCAGTGCGCACAACTAAATGGACATATAAAACATACTCTCCTGTCTTTATGATGGGCGCCATGCAGTCCAATATTGCTCAGTGCTATAGGCAACGTTGGATGTTACTTCGGCAGCCAGTGTAGCAACAAACAAAGTGGTCCAAACCTCCAACAGCAACAACAGCTTCCCTCGTTCGTCCTCGCGTCTCCTCAGCCCGTCTTGCACACATCCACACTCTCAATGATTCAAAGGTCCAACCGGAAGCGGTTTTGACTATTGAAAGAGCCTCTGTCCTTTACGATTCTCTTGAGGATTGAACCCATAGATCAGGGGTGTCTAAATCCGGTCTTCAAATGCTGGTATCCTGCATGTTTTCGAGGTGTCTCTCCCTGACACACCTGATTCAAATGATCAGCTCATCAGCAAGCTCAGCTAAGGCCGGATAACGAGCCTGATCATTTGAATGAGGTGTATCGGGGAAAGAAAGCTGGATAACATGCAGGACACCAGCCCCTGACGACCGAGTTTGGTCAACATGCCGTAGATCACAGGTGTCAAATTCAAGGCCCGGGGGCCAGATCTGGCCCGCCACATCATTTTATGTGGCCTGCAAAGTGCTGATTTGAATTCAAGTTTCTGGATAAAATTCACAACTTGCACGTTTTGGGCAAAAAATAACCATTTTTTGTTCCCAATCTTTCTCTTTTACCAGCCTCTGATTTCAAAACTAGCAAAAGTGTGTGACGAAATTGAAAATTTATTTGACCTTACAGTCATTCGGGCCCTATGACAGAAACTATAAGTACAATTTGGCCCACGAGAAAAACGAGTTTGACACCCCTGCCGTAGATGGACCCGGCTGATGCGCCTTTCTTGTTCCACAATGTAGTGTAAACTAAATAAATGACTTTTTGATAGCTGCATTTTCTTTTGTGTGAGTGGATATATGGTTGTATTGTATCTGCATGCACCATGCGACCAGTTCAAGTTGGCCCGAACAGCTCCAGTTGAGCCGCGACCCGAATGAAGAAGGCACAATAAAAATGGATAGAGGGATATCTTCAAGTATTCATGTGTGTATTTCAGCAGAGCAATTGCTTGACATAAGTCGATGGGGGGAGGTGGTGGGCTTCTGATAGGTTAAGTATTATTTGACATACTGACCAAGACTGTATTCATGTGTGTATTTCAGCAGAGCAATTGCTTGACGTAAGTCGATGGGGGGAGGGGGTGGGCTTCTGATAGGTTAAGTATTATTTGACATACTGACCAAGACTGATGTATTAAACTTTGGATCTGCATTTGTAGTGGGATTGCGAAGCGTGTTTTATATAGCGACTCCAGAAAATAGATTGTGTAACATCATCTGCGGTGCTGTCGAATTCAATGGGCAACTAAACGATTATCAAATGAATTGACAACTGTCTCAATAATTGAGTCAATGTTTACAGCTATTTTTTTACTTAAAATTGCCCAAAACTTCTGATTTGAGGCTCTCCGCAGTAATTCTTCTATAATTTCTGTAGTCTTACCTTTTGTGTAGCCTACTGTATAATCCAAATAAAACATTTGCCAACATCTGCGTTTACTTTGGTAAAAGATGACAGAACCGGAAACCCAATCAGTTTCAAAAAGTTTGTTGTGTAAAATATCAATCCCTCTTGCTTAACATTGCCTATTGTTGTTTAGTTGTTGGTTTTTCACAAAACAATACCTAATACGTAAAAAGCAATCAGTCAACAAACACATTGGGGAAAAATACTTTCCATTACACCATATGCAACAGTTATCCCATTGATTGATGAAATAATTGATAGAAAAACCGATTCCAAAAATATTTGGTAGCTACAGTCCTAATTATCTGTTTTGTGTTTGGCTCATACACTGGAAAAGTGACCACACATCCACCTAAAAGGGAAAGCCAGAGGTGTATGAGATTTTGGCAAAGGCAATAAAAATTGGATGGGTGGATGGAGATTTTTACCAGGGGTTCTCAAATATTTTGGATCTAGGGACCCCTTCAGGAGAGAATTTGTTCACCACTCTTAATACTGACAGCAAATTTGTAGAGTTCTGCTTTCAGTAAGGATCAACTTTTGGAGGGGTCTGACTCATTAGTTTGTGTGCCTGGCTGAAAACTGAATTTGTCCTGCCTACTCTCTTTCCTAGTACAAACAAGTGGAGCAATACATGTCCTTCCACAAACTGCCTGCCGACTTCCGTCAGAAGATCCACGATTACTATGAACACCGATACCAAGGCAAGATGTTTGACGAGGAGAGCATTTTGGGCGAGCTCAGCGAGCCGCTACGAGAGGTGAGACAACCACACACACACACACACACACACACACACACACACACATATATATATATATATATATATATATATATATATATATATATATGTATATATATATATATATAGAAGGTAAAGTATTATGTTATATCGTACTTTGTTCCATTTTCAGGAAATTGTCAACTTCAATTGTCGCAAGCTGGTTGCGTCCATGCCCCTGTTTGCAAATGCAGAGCCAAACTTTGTGACGGCCATGTTGACCAAACTGCACTTTGAGGTTTTCCAGCCGCACGATTACATCATACGAGAGGGCACCATTGGGAAGAAGATGTACTTCATCCAGCATGGCGTGTGCAGTGTCATCACCAAAGGCACACTGGCAATGAAACTCTCTGATGGATCCTATTTTGGAGGTCAATGATGACTGGCTGCCTTTCCTCCTTTCTTTACAAAGCAAAACTTTTTTTTTTTCTTCTATTTCAATTCGAGCGTATCCTTGCAGAGATCTGTCTGTTGACAAGGGGTCGGCGGACAGCCAGTGTCCGAGCGGAGACATACTGTCGACTCTATTCTCTCTCTGTGGACCACTTCAACGAGGTGCTGGAAGAATATCCAATGATGAGACGAGCCTTTGAGACGGTGGCTATTGATCGGTTGGATCGCATAGGTAAGAGAGCTGGTTAGAAACGTGTGAGTCCACTCCCCTGTCCACTTTGTCTCAGCAAGACTGCAAAGTGAATTGCATCACAGCCAAACGCATGGGACATCAGTGTAAATGCCAGGGACTGAGACTGTAGGGTAGGTACCCAATAGTAACACTTTTGATCAAAGGACGAAAATTCTCTCACGTTTACGTACATATCCAGCAAGCAGTCAAGCTACACATAAAAATTTGTATAATTTTAAGCAGCAAATATTAGAATTTAAGTTGACAGGGTGATTCCACTGCATCCATTACACTTCACTCCGTTCCGCATCCGCAATGACAGACGCACACCCACATCCACCGCATGCGTCTCCGATACGCCTGAGGTTTCACAATGTGATGTCTGTCGTTGTGAAATGCATCAACCAAATCAGATTCCAAGAGCTTAAAGCACAGAAGGTTCCGTGCTTTTTTAGAGGAAATGGAGTCAGAATATGGGGGTGTGCTCTACTTCACTGAGGTAAATTGGCTTAGCAGGGGAAACGTATTGAAGAGATTTTTTGAGTTGAGAGCAGGAGAAGGGTGGGGTGGCTGTTCCTGTGCTAAGTGATTCCAAATGGCTCTGGGACTTAGCTTTTCTTGTTTCACACGATATATCACACGAGCTTAATGTTCTTAACAAAAAGCTACAAGGCCAGGGGCAACTTGTCGGTGCTGCCTATGACCAAGTGAGAGCACTCTACACAAAACTTGTGTTGTGGAAAGCTCAGCCCTCTCAGACAAACCTTTTCCATTTCCCAGCATGCAAGGCACTTGTGGATGCAGACAGACCATTCAGTAGTGAGAAGTATGTTGAAGCCATTTCGAAGCTACAGGAGAAATTTGATCACAGGTTTGCAGATTACAAGATGCACAGAGCCACATTCCTAATTTTTTCGAACCCCTCCTCCTTTGATGTGCATGATGCCCCTCCTGTGCTTCAAATGGAGCTCATTGATCTGCAGTACAGCTCTGCACTCAAAGCCAAGTTCAGGGAGATGAGTGGAGAAGCAGACAGCAATTTTTTCACATACTTGTGTGGCAACCTCTTCTCCACCTTGAACTTCAATAAGTCCAAGTACAGGTCCAGACTTACGGATGGGCATCTTCATGCCCTCCTGAGGGTCTCCACTGCTTCCTCCCTCAAGCCAAATGTGGCTCGGCTATGTGAGAAGAAGCGCTGCCAGGTCTCTAGCAGCAAGAAGTAGGCAAGAGAAGCCGTTTTCAGAATAGTTCATGTTTAATGTTTAATTCATGTTCATAAAGTTAACTGTTAAATCAGACATTTGTTTTTTAATTAATTTATTTAATTCATTATTTTGTGTTAAAAATAAAGATATTTGTGAACATTGGAATGATTTATCAGCGCTTTTCTTGTGGAAAAAAATCTCTTTTTTATCTTTCAGCGTGAGTTTAACACTCTCCCTCCTCTCTTGCGTGCATGTCAGTCAAAAGCACTAAATAACACATAATAATTCAAAACAGAAAAGAAGTGTGAATAAATGAAAACACAATACATACTAGATATGTTACACATGCTTCATTTACTTTGGGTGAGTACGTATATACAACGTTTGTTTTAAATTTTGAGTGAATTAATTGAATCACGAGTCAAATAGTAATACTGTATATATTTGTACAAATGTTGGAGGAGTAAATGTTTTTTTTTTATTTCAATGACAGTGGCGCAGACAAGCATAAGCACTCACTTTTGGCTTCATTCAATCAATCAGCAAAGGAGATCAAAATTTCGGTTCTGTATCCGGATCTAGAACACGTTCTTTTTCTCATTTGGTGCTTTCCAAACTGAGGAATTGACGCGGCAGACGGCAGCGGACCAGAATTTTCAAGTCTTGCATAAAGTTGATGGACCGTGGCAGGGTGGAGCGCAGCGCAGCGGATGCAGTGGAATTGCTCTCATTCATTAACATGGTTGCGTCGTGCTGCGGCACGCTGCAACAGTGCGGAGCGGATAATGGAATCGCCCTGTGATGGTGAGCAGTTCACAACTAAATTTAGGCAATTGTTCCTAAAGTTCAAACGGAAAGTGGTCTTCCCTCCAAGACTTCTTAGATCAGGAGTTATAGTTCCGATAACGCATGCGCCCTGTTCTTTTGCTTTCCGGGTGGACCCTGCATACCAGGGGTGCCCAAGTCCAGTCTTCGAGATCCCCTATCCAGCCTGTTTTCCATGTAACCCTCATGCCTTATTAGCTGAACATTTGAATCAGGTGAGTGATATTACATGGAAAACAGGCTGAACAGGGGGCTCTTGAGGACCAGACTTTGGCACCCTTGTTGTATATCAACATTCAAGACATGTTTTTCCCCCCCATCTTCAGGTAAAAAGAATTCCATCCTAATGCACAAAGTTCAGCACGATCTCAACTCTGGTGTCTTCAACAACCGCGAGAACGAGATGATCCAGGAGATCGTCAAGTATGACCGGGAGATGGTGAAGCTGGTGGACCTGCAACGGCCGCGGGCTATGTCGACGACGCCTTCCCTCAGTGGCATCTTTGCTCCCGCCGGCCACTCACGTAGCGGTTCAGCCATCGCCACACTCCAGCAGGCTGTGGCAATGAGCTTCTGCCCTCAAATGGCCAACCCATCGGCGGGTCTGGGAACTTTACATTCCCCCCATATGGTGCGAAGGTTCCAGGTGATGCAGAACTTACAAAGCCCAGTCTCCGTGTCTGCACTTCAGTCACAACCCCCTCAGACGTTGGGAGGAGCGTTCGGATCGGCGGTCAACAGCACGCCTGTCCAAAGCCCCCTAGCGGCTTCAGGGCGAACTTTCCAGCACATGGCTAGCGTGGGTCCCTCTGGGTCTCAGTTGTCCTTGGTCCAGCACCATATACCCAGTCCCACACAGACCCAGCAGAGGCCCACCTCACGCAAAAGCAGCCACTCCCTTCACACAGGGAGCCTGAGCCAGGATGATCGCGCGCTGTCAGCCTCCCAGCCTTTGCTCCCCCAGGAGGGAGGGCCGCAAGCTGTGTCTGCAATACCCAGCCCTCCTCTCTCTGCACGTACCTCCAACACGTCCATCGGACCCATACAGCCCAACCTGCCCGGGCCCTCTGGGGCGGGTAGATTGGCAAGTGCTCAATCTAGGGTAGCCTTCGCCTCCACGTCCCCATCCGGCGGCCCCGCTGCGACGGGCGCTGTAGTCGGAGCTGCCGTATCGGGGCCCCCGGACTCTGGTGTTTCCAAGAAAGATTCCATTGTCAGCCCTCCGGCGGTAGACTCTGCTAGATCCCGGCTGTCTTCCAACTTGTGACCCTGGTTTGTTTGAGCAAAGAGGCCTTTTTTCTAGGTGAATCTTGTTTGGGCAAGGAGAGGTCAGTGCAGTGACGCTGGTATGAGGTGAGGTCCAACTGGTCTAGACTACTGTGCTGGCACGTTTATTCTTACACTCTGCTTCCAAACCTACTGTACCACCAACTGTATATCGCTGTCTTTACCGTAAGGATATTTAGTAAAGTAGAACTCATGTAACATTTCCATAATGAGTAGAATCCATGCGATGCAATCTAGCAGGAGCTGGACTTAAACATGAAAATCAGGGACTTGAGGTCAAATGACCACACATTTTGAGTGCTTCTTATTTGATGTATAAGCTGCCGTAGCCAGATATCACGTTGCTCTTCATTTTGTTTGAAATATCGTGGAAAAATCAACGTTGTAGACCGCTGGTCGATCTCACATCAAAGTGTAAATACTTGCTGGAAAAAACCACGGAGGAATATTTTTATTCACTGTATCTACCCAAACCAAAGCTGAGCTTGAACACAAAGTCTGGTTGGGTCTGTATCAACATAAAAAAAAAAAAGAAGAAAAATGCCATTTATTTAACTGCCTTGAGTCAATGTTAGAAGCCATATATCTGGTTCAGCGTATGTAAATACGTGGGCCTACGTTTGTGCGTGTGGGTATGTCGGTATGTTTTACTGCCACTCTGGCTCCCTCACTCTGCTTGGTCGGGCCAGATTATTTTGGCATGCCGAATGGTGAAACGTGTTGCCAAGTGGCCCGCCGTATACAGTACTTGCTTATTTTTTGTCTTGGTTAATGGATTAACACATGCAATATAATTCTGCAATACTATAACCCGTCTATATATATATATATATATATATATATATATATATATATATATATACGAATTAGATATGAAAATATGCTGTACAGGAAAATGAGTTGTCTTCTATTTTTAATGTGATTTTAATAACGAGGCTTCACTTGAGCAATTGCAACCCACCGACCATGTCGTTACCTTAACCAAAAATATTTGAAGGAATTGGAGGCTGTGGTATCATTTTAGGAAGAAGAAGAAGAAGAAGAAAAAAAAAAAGGATACGAAAGCCGGTTCATGGAAACAAGAATCCACATGTCACATTAAAGCCCATCGGTGCGAGTTGACTTGTCCAAGTGGGGGGCTTGGGGTAAAACTTGGCAGTTGCGATGTTCAAAATCACGCGGCTTCACAAAGTCAGTCATACAGAAGCGGATTAGGTAGGTGAAGGAAAAAAAGCTGGCAGTATTTTTCTCAGAATTCTGACTTTATTCTCACTTGAAAATCAAATTCTGACTTTAAAGTCAGAATACAGAATTCTGAGAAGTCAGAATTATGACTTTATTGTCAGAATTTGCACTTTGAGTGAGAACATTTCACTTTAGATGACTTCTAACTTAAGTGAGAATATTTTC
>NC_142380.1:20701779-20761779 GCF_059441005.1 Hippichthys cyanospilos
GCGCGCGCGTTCCTGTGCCTTTCCTTCTATAATGTTGGTCCCACTTGAGTATACCATTCTATTTCGTGAGAGCTGGAAATACGCACAAGCAAAAGCCGGGCTGTTTTGCACAATAGCCACTCTATATTACTATGAGGAAGGAAAAGTGCACGTTTCCATGCAAGTAGCATTCCATAGTGTGGACTCTGTAAGCAGAGATTCTTTTACCAGCAACACTTAGAAAATGGCACAAACTATGTGACCATGTGAGAAAAGTGCGGCATCCCTTTTTGTTGGGAGTGGCCACAGTCTCCAAGCATCTTTGGCTGTCAAAAAGTCTGTCACAACTCGGGACCTGTCTGCTTACGATCTGGGCTGAAAGCCGCTCCCGAATCCAAAACAGCCAGCACGTCAGCTGCTACTGCTCTAGTGGACGGCACGGTGCCGTGCCCCGGCCCGGTCTCTCTCCCAATAGCAATGTTGTTTCAGCCTTCGTAAAAAGACGATGACATTGTTGGGCAATAAAAAGATGAGTGCATTGGCATTACCATCTATCTGTGTGGATTCTTCCTTTGTCTTCTCGATGACACACGAACACCTGAACCTTGTAAATCAGGCAGCCTCAATGCAGCCCACATCTGGCCCTTCTGCAGACAGGGGCTCTCCTGCATCCCTGATGAGATGTATTAGCTGAGTCCATGGGATTTCTCCAGATTTGTGCATGTGTGTGTACAACACAAGCACATGAACAACATCTGTGCACTACTCTTTTGTGAAGAGACAGCAAATGAAGAGGTGGCTGTGGTGTGGTGTGTGGTGTGTTTGATTTAATGTGCATGAGTGTGCCTGTTCGTGAAAGGGTGGGTGGGTTGGTGTGCGTCAGAGATGAGGGCAGTCCAAGGACACACTCCTCTAGTGGGCTGGGAGCACCCACCACACCCATTCCTTCCACGTCTGTTATCTTTAAACGCACAGGCTCGCGCGCACACACACACACACACACACACACACACACACACACACACACACACACACACACACACAGGCGTCTGGATCGTCAGAGATGATGCACACAGATGACGAGAAAATTACATGCAAGGTGAGGTATTTTAACACCAAGCTCAACATTGTGTTATTACAATTGTTGGCGAAGCCATGCGCAGTGTGTTCAAATACTTCTGCCTTGATGTGACAGCTCTGCTTTTTTCCCTTCCTTATTCTGCTATCTATCTATCTGTCTGTCTGTCTGCCTGTCCATCTATCATTCGCTAGTTACTAGCTATAGCTAAGAACAATCTTCAGCTAGCAAGCCAGTTGTCTAGCTCGTAGAACAAGATAGATAGATAGATAGATAGATAGATAGATAGATAGATAGATAGATAGATAGATAGATAGATAGATAGATAGATAGATAGATAGATAGATAGATAGATAGCAGAATAAGGAAAGAAAAAAGCAGAGCTGTCCGTCCATCAGGGACAGATGATGAACTTTGAAATAAACCTCTAATCTTTTGTTTCAGTCTTAATATTTCCTGTTGATAGGCAGATTTGGGGAATTGTAGTTCCAAGTCATTTAACTGGTTATCAAAAACCTTTGCTTGACAATGAGTTGATTACTTGCCGTACTTGTTTTATCTATCTATATTTCTCATTGTTTTCAAGGGACACGTAACTCACTGACTGATTGCCCTCACCACCAAAGTTGGCAAGACTGCAAGTAGTGAGCCTATCTAATTTAGTACAGTACTGTGGCAGGACGAAGAACCTACACGTCGCTGGTCTAGTGTACGTCTTTACTCTTCGCATGCTACAAAACTAATACAACACTGTCCAACTCAGCAAAGACAAAGCCAACAGGTTCAAAGCATCAAAGGTTCATTGCAAATGCCTACTGGGTGAGAGACATGGTCCTAGTGCCCGCCCAACAACTCCCCCCCGAACACCCAGAAAGGCATAACGAAAATCCCACAGGGGTCTGACAGACTGACACCCTGAGTACACAGTCCGGTCCTGGGCGTTGTATGTGACACCAGGTGCCCAGGTGTGACAGGAGTATGGGCGAGACACTCAGCATGAAAACCACAAGGTGGCATTGCCAAATGAATGTTCTGAGGTTCCGCAGGAGCCGGAGCGGCAGCGCTGACCTGGATGCTGGCAGGCACGGTAGCTGAGGGACAGCAGGTCTCTGCTGCGTCCCAGCCTGTGCCTGGGCCAGAACCTGCTGCGGCACCACCACCAGTTGACCCGCTCCGATGTATACCAGGACCAGACCTGCGGGCTTGGTGAAACCAAGGGGCAGCTGGATGATGCGGCTTGAAGCCTATTGCTGAGGCCGGACGGACATCTATGGTGGATGAAGCCGCCCAGCTGGACAATCCCGGTCAATGGGACGGGACTCCGGAACAGGACTGCACCAGCTGTTCTCACCAGCGCCTGTACCAGCCTGTTGGTGGCCGGCTTGATCCCGGGGCACCGAGGGACTGGACGACGGGCGAAAGGATCCTTGGGAGATTGCTGGCCGGGACCACCAGATTCCCAGAAGCAAACTGACCTGGTACCAGCCTCTTGCATTACCCGACGTCTAGTAGGCTGGTCGAGGGATGCCACGACTCAGGCACTTTCACCAATGTCACAACGGCTGCTGATTGCGAGTGTTGGGGCGATGTGACCGAGAAAGACACTTCTTCAACAGGTTGCTGAAACATTCTGACGTCCAGGGTCACCCATGTGGCGAGACGACGACCTCTTTCAACAGCTTGCCGAACATTCTAACATCTCGGGTAACCAATGTGGCAAGATGACCCATCCGGGGTCACCCATTCTAACGTCTGGGGTCACCAATGTGGCAGGACAAAGAAACCACAAGTTGCTAGTCTAGTGTACGTCTTTACTCTTCGATACAACACTATCCAAATCAAAGACAAAGCCAACTAGTGCCCGCTACAGTAGAAATGAAAGGGTTGTCCTCTCCCTTCTTCTTCCATTATTTCATTTTGACTCGTAGTTCCATTTAGACTTTTTATGACAAACTAAAGACACCAGATGTCACTGTAGGCACAATTACATGATTTTGGAGAGCCTCTAGGAGGAAAGAGAGACAGAGAGAGCGAGAGATCGAATGAGCCAATTTAAATTATCGTTCTTCTACTGGCCAGGTTAGAACCCATCTGCATCAATGTCAAAGAAAAAAAAAGTTGACAGTGAGTGCCAGATGTTTAAGAAAGAATGGACGCATGACTTTGTGTGTGTGTGTCGTCCGGTCCAAGGCTGTACAGTGTATCTTATTTGCCAAGAAACCGCTGCGGTTTTAAAAGAATATACTGTAATAGGAGCCGTCAGTTAGGCTTTCCTTGAAGAGGAGTTTCTTGAAGAGTGCAAGGTAGAGACGTCAAGAATTTTAGGTCCTGAGAGCAAGAACTAATTTGAAAAAAAAAAAATAATAAAAAACATCATGTGGGCCAGTGACTTGCCACATTGAAGTAAGTAATGAACACTTAACTAGCAGGCGAAACAGTAAGGCGGCATCAATTTCATTTAATTCTTTGGCACTGGACAAAAGCAATGACTGATATAAAAGACACTACTAATTCTGAGATAATGGAGGGATTTTTGTATATGGATTCTATGAAAGGAAAATGACGGAGAGAGGATTTATTTAACAGCATAACGGTCAGACAGAGACACAAGTTACCTTGGAGTACACTCTCAATGTTACCACAGATAGACAAATCTATCAAGAGGTAATGCTCCTACACTGCATAATTCACTAGGGAAGCACTGTATAAAACCGTGTTGCAGACTGACTACAGTACGTTGCAAAACCTGTTAACTTTAATCGAGCGACGGGACTTTGCCATCACCAGCTTCTTTTTCTCAAAGGAAACTAACGTTGATCACACGAAGGCACTGTATCATTCTAATGTCCACTGGTTACATTTAGAAAAAGTATGTCAACATGTCTGGGAGTTCAAACAGGAGATTATTTCATTTTTGGAGCTTGAAAAATCTGACAATTTTCCAGAGCTCAATGACACAGATTGGCTTTGCGTGTTATGAGTGATTAACACCTCAGATCGATTCTGAGAATTGCCATAACAGGATTACCTCTAGACTTTTATGCACTGGCTATAATGGATGATCAACATACTGTTCTCAATCAAATGTATATGTTATTACATTAATACTTTAGCTATGTTTATGTTTGGTATGTACTATTAACAAA
Source organism: Hippichthys cyanospilos (assembly GCF_059441005.1). Taxonomy (NCBI): domain Eukaryota; kingdom Metazoa; phylum Chordata; class Actinopteri; order Syngnathiformes; family Syngnathidae; genus Hippichthys; species Hippichthys cyanospilos. The sequence goes on from NC_142380.1 coordinate 20,705,983, forward strand.
TGCATTTTTTTTATATGTATTTTATCTTGTTGCTGTCCTGACCCGGCTGTCAAATTTTAAGTCAGTGTGGCCCCCGAACAAAAAAGTTTGCCTACCCCTGCGCTAGATGATTTCTATGATCTCATGAAATTTACTATTTTGCAATGTTATTTAGCATTGCAGTTGTACTTACCCCAATAATTCTCTCCAAATGAACCCCCATGCATCTTTGCAGCTGGCAAGTGTCATAAGAACTCTGCTCAAATTTGAGATGAAGATTAGCGATGGGTTAAAGCTCGGGGCCTGTGAATGAGTCAGCGAACAAGACAGGCAGATAGGGGTGGGGGGGGGGGGTCATCCGCGTTCCGCCTCTCAGTTAGTGAAGAGCAAAGCAGGCTGGAGAGGAAGCAAGCAATGCTTCAGGCCCAAATGCTCGCAGAGAAAAACATACAGTAGGAGAGCGAGAGGGAGAGCCAGGAGCCGCGTCGACTTCGTCGAATCTTCCAGATAAAGAGACGAATCTTATCATGGCACTCACACTGAGGCAGGACGCTCCTCAAGGTGTTTGTTGCTGGTTTACTCATTTATAGATAAAATATATAGAAAAGAGAGTTCATTCAAAGGGATCAACGCTGACCCGCCCCAAGGACACAGTACATTGTGTGAAAAAAAAACATGGTAATCAGTACATCACTCCAACGTGCAAGGGCTCATTTGCATTACTCCTTGAAATGTCCACTTAAAGGGACACTGTGTAAGATTTGACAGTTTTCATTACAAACAGCAGGTGTTTCATTTACCATTTTCCGTAGCTATAACAAATATGGCTGTCAAGGTCCACTATCCAGTCACCTCATTTTCAGCCGTACCACACCCACTCGACTTCCCTGCAAATCAGCCAAATCACTAACAGCTGCAGCTTATCACCTGCTCACTATTTAACCTGGTCTCTCCCCTCCAGAACTCGCCAGATTGTCTTGGCCTGTTATGCCAAGCCTAACAGCAATCTCCTCTGCCTGTCAACATGTGTACCAACACGGACTGTCTCTGACCTCCCGTCTGCCTGCTCTCCTCGTTTGTATACACGTGCACCAACCTAGCCTGAATCTGACCTCCCGCCTGATGTCCTCATTTGTCCACAGGAGCACCAACCGAGCCTGGCTCTGACCTCCCGCCCGTACCTCGACCAGGCTTGGTCCTGAACAACCGCCATAGTTGCCGTGCAGCCATCATCCTGCCAACCTGCAATCTACTGGCAAGCAATAAATAAACTTTTTCAGCACCCACCTATCTGTGTGTACTCCTGGGTTCTCTAACTTCCCCCTGTGATAATGGCAGCCTCCGGAGAAGTGCCACCCCCATGTAATATAATTTCATGATAACTAGACCAACGATTATATTTAAAACTTAGTGTTGGTTGTTAAGAACACATTTATTTGCAAGGTTTTAAAATTTATAATCATTTAGTTTATTTCTTTTTAATGAAAAACGGTCCAAATCTTGCACAGTGCCCCTTTAAGAATTTATGAACTTATTGCCCAAACCATTCCCTTGCCAAGAGCGTAGAGAATGATTTGGTATAAAAAGCAATCTATTGAAATTAGTGAGGGAAAAAGATAGCCGGATTAACACACTTTATTGTAATAGCATGCAGCCGCCCCAGCAGCTTTGTGCTGTTGTGACAAAGTACAATCCTTGCGGTGCGACACTCTGCCGTGTTCGTCAAGAGTATTGAAAATGGAATGCTAGTTTTCCATCCATCCATTCATTTTGTACTCCACTTATCAGATATTGGACAATTTCTTTGAGAAGAACATTTTACTGAATAATTTAAATAAATCATTGCCAGCCAATGAGCTCAGTGTTTGTTTGTTTTTTTTTTTTGATTCGGCACAATGAAAATCTATCTACGTTTTAGAGGACTAAAGAAATCTTGAGAATAATTATGGTCAAGAGACTGAAATTCTGAGCGTCAAATGATTCATCGTTGACCAAAAATAAAGATCATTCGATTAATTGTTATTTGATTAGGTATGGGCAAGCAATGGTACCAAGTATCAGAATTGGGCCAATACTTGGCCTTGTTTCGAGGTATCGCTCTCAGTTTTACAATCCCAAACTAAACATTAAGGATTAGGGAAATGGAACATTTTCATTACTTTCACAGTTGTGCTGTCCTTTCATTGGTCTTTCATTGTTTTATGGGGGGAAAAATTTGGTGCATCAAGAGCATTAGTGGTATCACAACATAGTATCGGTGACCACTCAGGTATTGAAAACTGGTCATGGTATCAGTCTGAAAAAAAGTGGGGGTTGGGTGGAGATGAGGTTCCCCACAATTAATCAACTGTTGTACCTCCTTCAAAAATAAAAAAACGTTCAAAATCGAGAGGGGTATCATACATTACTGCAGGGGTCACCAACTCCGGTCCTCGAGGGCACCTATCCAGCATTTTTTCAGTGTAACCCTCCTCCACTGCACCTGATTCATAGGATGTGCTCATCAAGAAGCTCTGCAGGAGCACCAAAATGATCATGATAATTTGCATCAGGTGCAGTGGAGGAGGGTTACACTGAAAAAATGCTGGATAGGTGCCCTCGAGGACCGGAGTTGGTGACCCCTGCATTACTGTATGTTAGTTTAGTAAGTAAACACGTGTTATTCTGGTCAAATAAATGTTAGTCAATAATAAGTCTCAAGCGCTACAATTCAAATTCAAGTAAGTCCTAAGTGGTAGGGATCAAACAAGTTGCATCCACCTGAGAGCCAGCCTATGCATTTGTATCCGCTCTGGTGGACATATGTTTTTGGTCCATGTCTTAGGACTCTTTGGAGCTACCCAAATAAGTCAGTCCAATGCCCTCGGCTGAGGACATGCTGGCCTTTCCGAGCACGTCTCTTGCGCTTTTGTTCAATGCAAGTCACTTCTCTCGCTGAGGAAAAACCAGACACAACAGTGGACTAGAATCAATAGGCTCAGTCTCAATCTTGCTCAGTGAAAACATACTTTGCGCTGGGTATCTGTACTAAGACATTCATCATCACATTCTTTAGTACTGTTCCAAAATCACTCTACTCCCTTTTTTAGGGGACACTGCGGTAGACTCTACTCCCTTTTTTAGGGGACACTGCGGCTGTACATGCATGTGTTCTGCTAAGCACTCCTATTACTGTCCATGATGCCTTTCGCCTATGGCACGATAGTAAAAAGAGATAACAACCGTTTAACAGCTAGAGGATATTGGAAGATACAATGTGAGCGTCAAGGTTATTTTTTCCCATAATGACAATTTGCTCTCAAGGACAGTGTTTGTGACATTGCCAATCTAGCGATTGTCATAGGATAGGAAGTAAATGTCCCCACCCTCTAATTTCATTCCATCACCCACTGAGAATATTTGCTCCATTGTCGCCTGGTCAAGTGACGAAAGCTAGGACAAAGCTTTGGCTTATGACTCATCTCATCTCTTGTGCCCGCCAAGGTCTCTGCTCTGTCACACTCTGGCTTTTGGTCTCACACACAGACACACACACACGCACGCAGTAAGGGAGGTCATGTCGAGGATGTTTCTTGATGGACTCCACACATGGCTAAACCCTGACCTCAGCAACCCTGAGGTCCCCCAAGATGAAACTTTGACATGAACGTGATTCATTTGAAGCTTTGCTCAAGGGTGCCACGATACACCTCACAAAGCAGAGCGCCGGCATCTTCCCGGCAGCTCCATTGACGACATGCTAATACTCCAAAATGCTATTTGTAATAAAATGCCACACATTTACAAATACATTTGTTTGTTGTACTATATGTTTGGGAACCTACAATTGACCAAGTCCTCAGATTTTCAGCCACACAACAATAAACAGTCTAAGATTTCTTGGTCCTCTATGAAAGCAAATTCAATACCATTGCGTTGAATTCAAATTGGACAATTTGTAGATCTTTGTTTTTATTTTGGAAAGAAATGATCAATATTTTGAACAATTTCCTGGGATGATATTGACCAAATAGGGAAATGCCAGAAGACTTTCAGCACTGCCAATAAAATTTAAAAAAATAAATAAATAAAAACACTTTTTGAGTAAAGAGACAGATAGGTCACTGATATTGCCACCTAGAATACTGTCTGGCTCTCATATACTTTATAGTATAAAATATTTAGGGATGTTTGATACAACTTTTTTTTCCAGACCAATATACCAGTGTGAGTACTCAATTACAGTATTTGAATAGTCACTCATACAGATATCAAGTACCAAAACCACTGACTTTTATACAGAACATCTGCCAAAAGAACAAATGGGGAAAAAAAGAAAAAAACAATGACAAAACATTTTTAAGGCATTGTAAAATAGAAATTTTTCTTAAAATGGCAAAAAATTGTCAATATTCTGTTCTTTTCATTTGTAGTTCCTAATTGTAAACTGGCCACAAGCAGGCTTTGTTGTGAGTATCGATACTTGGAAAAAATACAATCCAATCCGCTTTATTTCACAAACATAAGGTTTTGAAAGTGCTGTCCAGAAAAATTGAAAAACAATAAATACATTACACAATAAAAAAAAAAAAATACATAAAATAAGATACATACAATGTAGTGTTTTCAACATTGATTGTTGGTGACACCAAGTTAAACCACAAATAGAATCCTTCTTTCACGGCTTTGGTTGCATTGTTTATTCGTGAGTTTGTGAATCCTCGAATTTGAGGTGAAAACTGAAATAACAAACAAAAGGTGCATCGATCGTTTTACAAGAAACAACTCGACAAAATATATCTAAACATCGACTCTTACATAAGTAAACTATAATGCAGTTTAATTGTCGGGGGGATCTGAAGAAAAAAGCCACAGCATCCACCATTTTACACAGTGTTCCTATTAGCCAAATTCTCTATCTCTCCATCTCATGAGATCAAAGCAAATTCAGGTAGGTCCGCTCATAGTATGTGCCTTTGTCCATTCCCATTCACAGGTCCATCCCGATTTTGTTTTGTTTTTTTCCAAATGCTGTAAATAGCGACAGTGCTCAGCTGGAGTGAGCTTCAAGTGTTTACATACAAAAACCGGAGGAGACATACTAATGTTCCAATGCAGCTCAATTCTTTGACGGGTCGCTTGAGAATCATTAAATCGGCCTTACCAGGAGGGGCTCACATTAGCGCATTCAATTTGTACGTTCGACTATGATGTAGTCAGTGGCGAGCCGTGACTTTCACACGTACACCTTCTGTGATGTCAGACTCTCGAATAAATAGTCCCCATGCACACACATACGCATTACTGGGCTACACAGGCTATTTTCCGGAGCTTTTAAATGTCAATAAACCCGCATAGGCCATTAAAACTTGTCATTTTACGTGATGTTGTCAAAACCTAAAATAAAAAAATAAAAAAAAATAGCTAAATAAAGGCTTGCACTCATGTGAAGGGAATCATATATTAGCTTGTGATCATTATGTGCTTTTTTCTTGTCTAGAATAGTGTGCATTGCTATCCATTTATGCAGTCCTAGTTCATCTCGCCCCAGTCCTTAGATAAAGCTGTTGATGCAGGAAAGTGTCTACTGAGACCTGGGCCCAGCTGTTGGTGGCGCCCCACTGGCTCTTTTTGTTATGTCTTGTAATGTGCAATACTTTGCTGAATGAATAAAAACCAGGCAGGGACGCTTGAGCGATGAATTAGTGCCGGCAACGCATGAGTTCGTTCGCCAAGCTTTTTCCCTGTGCCATGACAGAGAAAAGTCGATCTTGGCTGGTCTCAGTTATTCTTTTTGCTGCTTAGCAGCTAGGCTTGTCCTTGTCTTCTTTTAGAGATTTCTCTGACAACTCACCAAAACAAATGTCGGTCACATTCTTTTCATTCTCCCAATTTTTCTTCACCTTTTCATTATGGAGGTTTCTTTCTCTACAGTGTTCTGTACAGTGTATCCAATCGGGTGTTCCAAAGGTTTTCTATAAGCGCATTGAGGAGCTCTCTTTACCCACAAACTTAGATGTACAATACTGTGTATCCACTAGGATGTCCCCAGTTTTTAAAAGCACTGTAGCTTGTGTGTCCAGCCGTGCTTTTGTATCTCGTTGTTGCCTCGTTGTTGTCTCGTTGTTAAACAATTGAAGTTTGCAAATTCAGTCTTGCTACAAACACCAAATCGATCCTTTGCAAACAAAAGGCATTCCCAAAAGAACTATTTGCCAAGGTTAGCGCACGCCCTTGGTAGCCCAGTGAGAAATATGGCCAAGGGGTAGGTACAGGTTAGCTAATAGCTACACTACGCCTCCAAAGCAATCAGGCAAAGCCAACACTGCATTGATTGTTGAGCATTGCACCGCCTTCCTGCAGTGAGCATTCAGTCACATCACGTTCAACGTGAGGCCTCTAGGTGGTGATCTTATGACTTGGTTGGCTATTACAGCTGTCAATTAAGTTATATGGGCCGCTCACATATCCATCTGCACTTGGACAGAAGCCCATACCGTGTTGATGCGAATGCTCTGGCTTTTGGCTAAAACAGATTACATACAGCAATACAGGAAACACAAGTTAGCTGAATTATAATTGGCTAAAAATTCCAACTTAAAATTACAACACTAGGAGCGTAACCAAATGGCTATAATATGATATGAAAAGAAAAGAATATGGAGAATAATTTTATAAATAAAATACATATATATATATATATATATATATATATATATATATATATATATATATATATATATATATATATATATATATATATATATATATAAAATTATATTTAATAAAAGTTAATTTGAAATGAAATTGACTTTCATTATAGTTATTATAACTATTATAGTTTAAATTATGATATTGATGTGAGATTATGTTAGGCCTGCAGAGAAGGCCTTGCTGGCCCTGACGACTCACCACTGGATGTAGTGCAGTTAAAGGTTGAACTGTTTATTCCCTACATTGAGTGATTTCTGAAGTTACGATATCTTCCGCATTTTTCGCATTATAAGGCGCACTGGATTATCAGGATTATCACCTTCAATGAATGGCCGTTTTTTTTTAAATTCCACATATAAACGCACTGGATTATAAGGCGCACATACAATAGAAACTACTGTAGTGGCTGGGGTTGCATTATGAATCCACGAGATGGAGTTGCGTTATGCATCCACTAGAATCTAGTGGACTAGATGGTGGTGCACTAAAGGGAATGTATTAAAAACAATCAGCTCATCAAACTTTAGTCATAGAATATAAACTTTATTAATTCAATATAAGTGTCACAACTGCCAAAATGAATAAACAGCTGTTTTATTTTAGTACTATCTGAAGATTGGGGAAAAATACTTTTTGATTACGTTAAAAGACTGTTTAGATAAATGCCAAAATGAATCACGAATTTAAAAGAATATAATTATGATTAAATATTAAACTTAAAATTGTAATCAAATTGCAACCAAAAACCTTGAAATATATTGTTTTGTTGATTTAAAAATTGCTATCTGTGATTGGTATGACGTCGTTGAGTTTACAAACACACAGATTAGTTTATGCAGTCAGCATCCGTTGTCAGCTTTATTTTGTGAAGTCAGGAAGTCGCTGTGCGTTAAGGATAGTATAGTTACTATACTATCCTTATCCTATACTATCCTTATAGTATAGTTACTATACTATCCTTAACGCACAGTGACTTCTCTGTGTTTCCTTCCCACTGCACGGAAAGCTTTGGGACACCTCATGCACATACGTATGTGCATGAGGTGTCCCAAAGCTTTCCGTGCAGTGGGAAGGAAACACAGAAAAGGTATATTTCTTTGGAAGTGGAACATCTGACACCCTTTTATTATTAAACTGCCTCCAAATCTCTCCCTCCTTTTCATCGCCTCCTCGGACGTCAACATTCCCGGACACTTCCCTACAATCCAGCAGTTACAGTAGCGTAAAAGCCGTGGCGGCATGGCTCGGTGGTAGAGTGATCGTCTCCCTGCCGAAAGGCCGTGGGTTCGATCCCCGGACCATCAAGACCATGTCTAAGTGTCCTTGAGCAAGACACTGAACCCCCAGTTGCTCCTGATGCTGCGTCATCAGTAAATGACTAGTTCGTGTAAAGTGCTTTGAGTTTACTCTTACTATGACTGTGCATGTTCATGAAGCTCACTCAACTAAATTGAGATAAAGTAGCAAGACGCTCAGCTTCATGGCTTGTGAGACATCGCATTGGGCTTGGTGTTGACCAGCGCTCACGTGCTTGTCTCCAAAACGTTGTGCTAACAGTACAGTTACATAGATCATATGATATGATCGATATATTAGGCGCACCGAGAACATTTAAGGGTTTTAGGTACACCTTATATTGTGGAAAATACAGCCGTTAAGCAATCTGTCTTTTTAGCAACATTGCATTGTAGCAATGGCAACATTTTTCAAGATTAATCGATATCTACTTGAGGGAAATCTTTGAATGAATTCATCGAGAAAAACATTTTGTTTCAAAGAATGTCATAGCATTCTTTGTTCCTTTATTATTATGACTTTTCCTGTACAGTACAAATGTTGAGCAAAACTTCACAGGTTTGTATGTACATAGTGAAGGGTTTTATGTAATTTTATAGTGTACTAGAATATTTGCAATTTCTGAAGAAATTGCGTGTGAAGGTGTAACCTCTGAAGGAAAAGTTGTTGAATGGCAAAGATAGAAGTGAAATACTGAAGTAATGGAATTGTGGGTCAATTTTGAATTTTGGGAAGAGGAAAATGGATACTACCATGGAATGGTGGGAATTGGGGGAATTAGTTGAAGTTGGAATGGTCGGAATCAGATGAAGAATGGCAAAGATAAAAGGGAAAAACTGAAAAAGTGGAATCGTGGGTAAATTTTGAATTGTGGGTAAAAATGGAATGGCAGGCATCGGGGTAATCGATTAAAGTTGGAAGGGTCAGAATCGGATGAAGAATGGCAAAGATTGAAGGTAAAGACTGAAAAAGTGGAATTGTAAGTAATTTTTGAATTGTGGGTACAAATGGAATGGCGGGTATCAGGGGAATCAATTAAAGTTGGAACGGTCGGAATCGGATGAAGAATAGCAAAGATAGCAGGGAAAAACTGAACAAGTGGAATTGTGGTTAATTTTTGAATTCTTGGAAGAGGAAATTGGATACGACCATGGAATGGCAGGAATTGGGGTAATCGATTAAAGTTGGAACGGTTGGAATCGGATGAAGCATGGCAAAGATAAAAGGGAAAACCTGAATAAGTGGAATTGTGGGTAATTTTTTATTTGTGGGTAAAAATGGAATGGCGGGCATCGGGGGAATCGATTAAAGTTGGAACGGTCAGAATCGGATGAAGAATGGCAAAGATAGAAGGTAAAGACTGAAAGAGTGGAATTGTTGGTAATTTTTTAATTGTGGGTACAAACGGAATGGCGGGCATCGGGGGAATCGATTAAAGTTGGAACGGTCGGAATCGGATGAAGAATAGATAAGATAGAAGGAAAATACTGAACAAGTGTGGGTAATTTTTGAATTCTTGGAAGAAGAAAAAGAATACCACCATGGAATGGCAGGAATTGGGGTAATCGATTAAAGTTGGAACGGTTGGAATCAGATGAAGCATGGCAAAGATAAAAGGGAAAAACTGAATAAGTGGAATTGTGGGTAATTTTTTATTTGTGGGTAAAAATGGAATGGCAGGCATCGGGGGAATCGATTCAAATTGGAACGGTCGGAATTGGATTAAGACTGGCAAAGATAGAAGGGAAAAACTGAATGAGATGTCTGATCAGATATCCAAGATGGCCGCCCCTGAGGGTTGATGGGAAATGGAGTCTCAGTGTATGTAGTCAAGTGTCCAAGATGGCCGCTTGACGACCCCATGGGAAACGGAGTACTTTGTCTACCTAAACAGTAGTCCACGAAGGCCAAACGCCCACACAATGAAGTTCCTAAAGTTGGAACGATAAGTATAGGTCGGACCCAAATGGAGATATCACAAGAGGAAACATAAAAAATCTGATTTTTCGCGAGGTTACAGGGCTATTACTTATGCAAAACAGATGCGTTGTGGGTAAATGACACTCTGAGGTCATAGGCAGGGTCAAGATGAAAGGTTAAACGCTGAATCGGCCTGAATTGAACAAACACCTGTAGTCATTAAAGTGAAAAAAACAATAATTTTTCGAATTTTGTAAAACATTACAAAATTTCAAAAAGTGAGAAAAAAGTACACTTAAAGTTCAAATTCTGAATTTTGGGGGATTATATTTAATAGTTTGGATGTTCAACATTAGGAGAGTGTTGTTTTTATTGTTCTGAGTAAACCAAGATGGCCGCCATCCTGTGTGGAAGTTGGGCTGAGCGCTCATGAGATGTCTGATCAGATATCCAAGATGGCCGCCCCTGAGGGTTGATGGGAAATGGAGTCTCAGTGTATGTGGGCAAGTGTCGAAGAACAATTACGGGAAACACCTAAAGTTGGAACGACCAGTATAGGTCTAACGCAAATGGAGAAAACGCAAGAGGTAATCTAAAATAGTTTATATTATACAGGTTAAGCGGGCGGCCATTATCGAACTTCGGAAAATCGGCTCTATTCGCTTATCGGAATGTCGGAGCGTCGCGGCGTTATCATTAAAAATCCACAACGATGGTCCATGAGTTAGGTGGTTCCGCTCATTTCCACGTGAGGGTTTCCAAAAAAACTTTTTTTTCCCACTTTTTTCCACTTTTCCCCATTCAAAGTGAATGGGCTGCGGCGAGAGCTTGTCAAATGTCCAAGATGGCCGCCTTACAGGGGTGTATGGGAGCTGTAGTATTTGATGTAGGTCAGAGTTCATCCAAGACGGCCGCTGGGTGGGGGTACCATGGTAAATAGAGTACAACGTGTACCTGAACAGTAGTCCAAGAAGGTCACATGCTCACAGAATGAATGACCCCATAGAAAATGAATGGATTCTTTGTGACTACAGAATGAGGAATTGTGGGTAAAATTTTGAGTTCTGGGAAGCTACCCCTTTGGAATGCCGGGATTTGGGGGAATCCATCAAAGTTGGAACGGTGGGAATCGGAGTAGGAATGGCCAAGATAGAAGGTTACAAAGTTTTGGTGAGGAAAATGGGAATGAGGAATGATGGGTAAATTTATTAATATTGTTATGAATTACTGGTTTGTGTGAATATGTGTAATGATGACAATGTGAAATGAATTAGCTGAATGATTTGAATGCAAAATGGGGAAGCTTCAAATAGGAAAAGTAAAATCTGCCATTGGGAATGAATAACAAATTGTTATAGGTGAAAAAGATGGAATTATGGGAAATTATTAATAATTTTGATTTATTGAATTGTTGGGAATGAGCCATAGGGTGGAATGAATAAGTTCAATGTTATGAATATGAAATGGGAAACATCAAAATGTGAAATGTTATTTGTCCCATTGAGAATGAATGGGAAGCCCTCACATTGGAAATGCATTATGAAATATTAAAGGTGGGAAAAATATGGAATTATGGGAAATTATTGGAAACTATGTATTACTGGAATGATGAGAATGATCCCTAAGGCAAGCTGAATGAGTTAAATTTTGAAAATATGAAACGTAAAAGATGTAATATTGAAATGAAAAATCACCCAATGTAAGTCAATGGCACTTTTGGCTCGGAAAACAGGGAATTGTGGGAAATCTATGAATAATTGGAATTATAAAAATACACGCGCACCGAATGGGAATAAGTGGAATAAGATGAAATTGGAACGGCGTGAATTGGATAAACTGGGAAAGAGATGAAATGTCCCAAAAAACGGCAGAATAATAATAATAATAACTAGAATATGTGCAATTCCTGAAGAAATTGCGTGTGAAGGTGAAACACCTGAAAGGAGAGGTGTTGAATGATGTGGAATGGCGGGAATTGGGGGAATCGATTAAAGTAGGAACGGTCAAAATCGGATGAAGAATGGCAAAGATATAAGGGAAAAACTGAAAAAAGTGGGATTGTGGGTAATTTTTGAATCATGGGAAGAGAAAAATGGATAAACCAATGGAATGGCGGGAATTGCAGGAATCGATTAAAGTTGGAACGGTGGAAATCGGAGCAGGAATGGCCAAGATAGAAGATTACAAAGTTTTGGTGAGGAAAATGGGAATGAGGAATTATGGGTAAAATTATTAAAATAGTTATGAATTACTGGAAGGTGTGAATATGAGTAATGTTGAGTGTGAAATGTATTAACTGAATGATCTGAATGTGAAGTGGAGAAGCTTCACGTAAGAAATGTTAAATCTGCCATTGGGAATGAATTACCAATTGTTATAGGTGAAAAATATGGAATTATGGGAAAATATGAATAATAATGAACTATAGGAATGATTGGAATGAGCCATAAGGCAGAATTAATGAGTTAATTGTTATGAATATGAAAAAAGAAAGCTCAAAATGTGAAATGTTCAATCTCCCATTGGGAATGAATGGGAAGCCCTCCCATTGGAAATGAATTATGAATATTTAAATATATTTACTTATGCAAAAAAGATGCATTCTGGGTAAATGACACCCGGAGGTCATTGGCAGGGTCAAGATGAACAGTTAAACGCTGAATCGGACTGAATCGGACAAACACCTGTAGTCATTAAGTGAAAAAAACAACAATTCTTTGAATTTTGTAAAATATCACAAAATTTAAAAAAGGAAGAAAAAAATACACTCAAAGAACAAATTATGAATTTTGGGGGATTATATTTCAAAGATTGGATGTTCAACATTTGGAGAGAGTCGTTTTTATTGTTCTGAGTTAACCAAGATGGCTGCCATCCTGGGTGGAAGTTGGGCTGAGCGCTCATGAGATGTCTGATCAGATATCCAAGATGGCCGCCCCTCAGGGTTGATGGGAAATGGAGTCTCAGTGTATGTGGGCAAGTGTTGAAGACAATTACAGGAAACACCTAAAGTTGGAACGACCAGTATAGGTCTAACGCAAATGGAGAAAACGCAAGAGGTAATCTAAAATAGCTTATATTATACAGGTTAAGCGGGCGGCCATTATCGAACTTTGGAAAATCGGCTCTATTCGCTTATCGGAATGTCGGAGCGTCGCGGCCTTATCATTAAAAATCCACAACGATGGTCCATGAGTTAGGTGGTTCCGCTCATTTCCACGTGAGGGTTTCCAAAAAAACTTTTTTTTCCCACATTTTTCCACTTTTCCCCATTCAAAGTGAATGGGCTAAGGCGAGAGCTTGTCAAATGTCCAAGATGGCCGCCTTACAGGGGTGTATGGGAGCTGTAGTATTTGGTGTAGGTCAGAGTTCATCCAAGACGGCCGCTGGGTGGGGGTACCATGGTAAATAGAGTACAACGTGTACCTGAACAGTAGTCCAAGAAGGTCACATGCTCACAGAATGAATGACCCCATAGAAAATGAATGGATTCTTTGTGACTACAGAATGAGGAATTGTGGGTAAAATTTTGAGTTCTGGGAAGCTACCCCTTTGGAATGCCGGGATTTGGGGGAATCCATCAAAGTTGGAACGGTGGGAATCGGAGTAGGAATGGCCAAGATAGAAGGTTACAAAGTTTTGGTGAGGAAAATGGGAATGAGGAATTATGGGTAAATTTATTAATATTGTTATGAATTACTGGTTTGTGTGAATATGTGTAATGATGACCATGTGAAATGAATTGGCTGAATGAATTGAATGCAAAATGAGGAAGCTTCAAATAGGAAAAGTAAAATCTGCCTCTGGGAATGAATAACAAATTGTTATAGGTGAAAAATATGGAATTATGGGAAATTATTAATAATTTTGATTCATTGAATTGTTGGGAATGAGCCATAGGGTGGAATGAATAAGTTCAATGTTATGAATATGAAATGGGAAACATCAAAATGTGAAATGTTAATTGTCCCATTGAGAATGAATGGGAAGCCCTCCCATTGGAAATGCATTATGAAATATTAAAGGTGGAAAAAATATGGAATTATGGGAAATTATTGGAAACTTTGTATTACTGGAATGATGAGAATGATCCCTAAGGCAAGCTGAATGAGTTAAATTTTGAAAATATGAAACGTAAAAGATGTAATATTGAAATGAAAAATCACCCAATGTAAGTCAATGGCACTTTTGGCTCGGAAAACAGGGAATTGTGGGAAATCTATGAATAATTGGAATTATAAAAATACACGCGCCCCGAATGGGAATAAGTGGAATAAGATGAAATTGGAACGGCGTGAATCGGATAAACTGGGAAAGAGATGAAACGTCCCAAAAAACGGCAGAATAATAATAATAATAATAATAATAATAATAATAAAGTCAAGGAATAACATATGTGTGAAGGTTTCACCTTCACACAATAAAGGTGGAGAAAAACATAAGTGTGAAGGTTTCACCTTCACACAATAATAATAATAAAGGTGGAGAAAAACATAAGTGTGAAGGTTTCACCTTCACACAATAATAATAATAAAGTCAAGGAATAACATATGTGTGAAGGTTTCACCTTCACACAATAAAGCGGTAGAATAACATGTGTGAAGGTTCCACCTTCACACAATAATAAAGAAAATGGCCGAGCACAATAAGATATGTGTGAAGGTTCCACCTTCACACAATAAAGTCAAGGAATAACATATGTGTGAAGGTTTCACCTTCACACAATAATAATAATAAAGAAAATGGCCGAGCACAATAACATATGTGTGAAGGTTCCACCTTCACACAATAATAATAATAAAGAAAATGGCCGAGCACAATAACATATGTGTGAAGGTTCCACCTTCACACAATAATAATAATAAAGAAAATGGCCGAGCACAATAACATGTGTGAAGGTTCCACCTTCACACAATAAAGAAAATGGCCGAGCACAATAACATATGTGTGAAGGTTCCACCTTCACACAAATATAGATTGGTAGCTTCTTCTTCACTCTTGACTTGTAGATAAGATCAGTTGGGCATTGTGGTCTGGTCATCCCCCAATCCTGCTGTGACAGACGCCATAACACATAGAAGTAAAAGAAAGTGTCTTCACTGTGCATTATTTCATTCTCAACCTCAAATACACATATCAGTCAACTGACACCCACAGGTCACCCACTGTGGGGGACTCCAATGTATCTCCAAGAGTGTTCGCCAAGGTGCTGAGGTGGCTAGATTTGAACCCTCCACCCGAAAGAGGGCATCAGAAGACCGGAAACAACTCAACATGCTGACCTGGCCATGGGACCACCCCTTTTCGTGGACCGGCGAATAGAAAAAGATGGGAGCGGAAGACAAACCAGCATCTGTCACGTCGTGGCATGGCGACGTGAGGCGGTGGAGGGAAAGGGACTCAAAAACGCAGGAGGACGGAGAGGGTTTGCTCAAACAAAAATGTTCTTTTAATAATAAAACAAGGCAGGAAACGCAGTAGACAAAAACTTGACAAAGTAGCAAAATAAATGAGGACCGGAATATAACTCATGAGACTTAATTGGGATGACGGGGAAGAATGGAGGGCGAGTACAGAGGCACAGGGAACACGAATTGACAAGAGGTACAGTAATCCGACAAAGGCAACAGAGGGACGGTGGTTTAAATACATGAAAACTAATTACAGAAAACACACTACAGCTGGACGGGGACAGGAGGCAGGGGAACCGGATTGGCTAACACGTGAGGAGCGGGGGCACACAGACAACAGGTGGACGAGATAAAACTAACGAGACTGAGAAAAAGACAGACGCAGGGAAAACAACACGAATGAATCAGACGAAATGAACCAAAAACTACTTAAACCAAATCCGAAAAGCCCAGACAGAACGTGACAGCATCGTCCTCACTGTGACACGGGAATGATCTTGAGATCTCTGTTTTGGGCAATTGGCTTGTAAACTGCATTAGACAATTTGGTAATAATAAATCTTCGAAGTGTTGTTGACGTGATGAACGTGCGCTTGTGTGTTTTTCCGGCTCATACCCAAACGCACAGGAATCTTTCACACAGGGTTGTAAACAATACAGCAATCTTCAACTGGGTCCGCAATCAAAACTAAAATGTGAAAGATCCAACAATATATACAGTCGAACCTCTATATAGTGAACCTCTACAAAGTGAATCTCTCTTCATAGTGAACGAATCTTTACGGTCCCTTGCAAAACAGCTATATTTGACGTGTATGTAAAAACTCCTCATAGTGAAACTCCACATAGTGAATAATCTCTTCATAGTGATGCTATTAGTCAGTCCCTTGACAGCATCTACCTCTATATTGTGAATATCTGAACTTATCGAAAATTGTGAAGTTGTAAAATTGGGCGCACTGTCGGGATTTCCTCCCTGCCTAGCCGCTCTCGCGCGCCGCGACTTTCTCTTGCATTTTCACTTCGTCCGCCGTCCACTGCGCATGCGTTTCTCCGCTGGTCATCCCTCCGAAAATTCTAAGATGTCGGAATCTGCCGTGAAAAGTATGGATGCTAGATCTATAAGTCGGAAGCGAAAGCCTTTGTCGTTGGAGGAGAAGTGCGACATAATTCGGAAGTGTGCGAGTGGAGTGAAGCAGAATGCCATTGCAAAGGAGTACGATGCTTCGCCTGCTGCGATATGTGGCATTCTGAAGAAGAGAGAAGAGATAATGCGACTTGTGGAATAATAATAAAGATATTTGTTCAATGTAAAATGTTTTTACATTAGTTTTACCGCATTAGATTTTAGTGTTTAAACAACTTAAGTTGTTTAATGTACATTTATTTACATATTTATTTTTAAAAAAACGTATATAAAATTATTTACATATTTATTAAAAAATTATTCACATATTTCATCAATGAATTCTGAACATTTTAGGAAAACCTCTATAAAGTGAATCTCTCTTCATAGTGAACTTCTCTCCTCGGACCCTTGAAGTTCACTATGTAGAGGTTCTACTGTACCTTATTTTCCGCACTATAAGGCGCACCCAAAAGCCTGATTTTTTTTTTAAAAAGCTGACGGTGCGCCACTAGATTCTAGTGGATGCATAATGCAACCCCAGCCAGTACTATGGTTTCAACACTATGTGCACCTTTAGTCTGATGCGCCTTATGACACTTTTTAGAAACGCGGCCATTCATTGATGGTGCGCCTTATAATCCGGTGCGCCTTATAGTATGGAAAATAAGGTACCCACATATATATATATATATATATATATATATATATATATATATATATATATATATATATATATATATATATATATATATATATATATATATGACGTTTCTAAAAAATGTCATAAGGCGCATCAGACTAAATTATATGTATATATATATATATATAAAAAAGCAAAAAAGTACATTATACAGTACTGTATTCTTCAAATAACTAAGTAATATTAGTTAATAACTACGTTAAGAATTCTTCAAGCGTTAGAGTTCGTGGTTTTTTATCTTATTTTGAAATGCATGCTTTTAATTTGTCAGGTCACGTTGCATTTCCGTTGCCTGTTTTACGTTCTCTGGCGTCATTCGGCTCGTTACGGTGACGTAGTGAATGACAACATAAGCTCATATTTATAGTTTATTATCATGTATGTTGATAACGCACGCTACCGCCTATGTTTAGTAAGCGATGAGTGTTTATTCTGTTTATGTGTTCGTTTGTGTAGAGGTTGCACATTATAGTTAGTAGTTGTTGTTAGTTGTTGTAACCCGCTAATGTCGGCTAAAAATACAGAAATGTCATAGATTAAAGTTCGGCAAGTGTTTATATGTTAGTTGACTGACTTTAACATTGTTGTTGATTTATTATTCAACAGACACTACATGATACACCATACATGAGCCAAAATAAATGTGAAGTTCAACGTGATGACTTGCATACTCTTTCACCGGAGTCTTGGTGCAGATAACCAGTCCTGAGAACAAATTCTCAACAAACTAAGTAGTATTAGTTATTTAAAGAATATACAATAATGTCAATAGGGATAATGTAATGTTAAATAATAGGAGAAAAAAAAAAAAGGATTGTTCATGGTTACTGCGGCTATATGGGGCGAACATAGAAATCTAGGAACTGATACCCTACTTCTGTGCCCAGCGTTAATGAGTACACCCCCTTTAAAAAGTTATACTTTTCACAATATATCATTGAAAATAAATGGTATTTACAAAACGTGCATAAGTTAAGTTTCATACAGCAACTGTTGAAGATTTGACTCATAAGAAAGTTAAATAATATAACTCAGATTACATATTTCTCAGTTTTAGTTCAATTTCTGTGGTGCAAAAAGGAGTACACCCCACTGTAGTTCTCTGATCAAAGCTACAATTTAGGCTCCTAATGTGTAATTGATTAACCATTCAACAACAGGTGAGTCTAATTAGTCATCACACAGGTGTTCATTAGGCAGTTGGCTACAAAAGGGTGTCACCTGAAGCAAACCACCCCTGCTGTCCACAATGGCACCACCTGGAAGAGAACTGACACCAGATCTGCGCCAGAAAATAATTTCTGCACACCAGAAAGGTAGAGGCTACAAGACCATAAGTAAAGCCTTACTTATTAGTAAGAATACAGTTGCAAAAGTAATTCAAAAGTTTAAGAAAGCTGGAACTCCAACCATTGCACAGAGATGTCCAGGTCGACCACGAAAGTTAACACCACGGCAGGAACGTCTAGTGATGAGAAAGGTTGAAGAAAACCGGCATGCAAGTACAAGGGACTTATCTGTGGAAGTACAAAGTGTAATTGGAGTGCCTGTGTCTCGTGACCTAATACGCCGGACAGTGCAGAGGAATGGCATGCATGCATGTCGTCCTCGGAGGAAGCCTCTCCTAAAGCCCCGCCACAAGAATGCCCGTCTAGAGTTTGCTATGGCCCATTTCATGAAAGATGAGCGCTACTGGGACTCTATACTGTGGAGTGATGAGACCAAAATCAATCTCTTTGGAACCGATGGCTTCAAAACTGTCTGGCGTCGCAAGGGTGAAGAATACAAAGAAAAGTGCATGGTGCCCACAGTGAAACATGGTGGTGGTAGTGTCCTTGTGTGGGGCTGCATGAGTGCTGCTGGTGTTGGGGAGCTGCATTTCATCGATGGCATCATGAATTCAGCAATGTACTGCCACATACTGAACACTAAGATGCTTCCATCCCTTCATGCCCTTGGTCGTCGTCCCCTATTCCAACACGACAATGACCCCAAGCATACATCTAAAGCCACTGCAGCCTTTCTGAAAAGCAAGAAGGTGACAGTGATTCCATGGCCAAGTATGTCACCTGATCTCAACCCAATTGAGCATCTGTGGGGAATTCTGAAGAGACAGGTTGAGTGTCACTCTCCATCCAACCTCCAATCTCTGAAAGAGATCATAGTAGAAGAATGGAAAAAGATTGATGTTGCCAAATGTTCCCAACTTGTCCATTCTATGCCCAGGAGACTTGGAGCTGTCATTGCAAATTACGGAGGACATACAAAGTACTGAATGTTCTGAATTTAGCAGTTTTGTTGTGGGGTGTACTCATTTCTGCGGCACCCTAATTTCTGTTAAACTAAAAAATCTAAGTCATCTAAGTTATATTAAACTTTTTTGTTTCAGTTATCTGTTCAGGTGTTATAATAAACTTCATCTGTGAATATTTTGGGAGTATTTGTTTTATTTTCATTTAAATATTATATAAAATGTTACTTTTCAGAGGGGCTGTACTCATTAACGCTGGGCACTGTATATATATATATATATATATATATATATATATATATATATATATATATATATATATATATATATATATATATATATATATATATATATATATATATATATATATATATAGGCTAGCATAGCTTTCTTCATATTTCTTGACTATCTCCAGCTTCGTTTCCATATAAATCATCATCATACTTCTCTCTTTAACATCACTTGCAATCTTGGGACTTGTGTAGAACTAATTCAAGTTTGAGTTAAGCACTAAAATGCATAATAAATACGATATTGAAAGCATTTTCACACAAGATCAAGTCTTTAGGCAGCCATCTTTGTGACCCCGTGCGCCGACCAATAGTAGACCATCAACTTTGTAACTCCATCACACTGACCAATAGTATCTATATTCGACCAGTATACTCGACCAGTATCTTAGAGAGTCAAGACGCCGACCAATAGCAGACCAGCAGTGTAGTGACGCGTTGCATCAGAGGCAGTTTGACGGCAACAGAAAATAAGAGCAATTACCTAAAAACGCCTCAAGAGGGAGGCAAAAGAACAAACACAGGTCATGACAGTTGTTGACAATCGTTACAGGTCTCACGATTCAATTCTGTGGCAGTATGTCGCCCACGATAATGACGATATGATTCACGATATTCAATATATTGTAAGACATTTCATCATTTCAACACATCACGATGCATATGACTGAAAAAGAAAGAAATACCCATAATAAGGAAATCTGTTATCAAATATGCCAAAATGTATTTATTCAAAGACAAAATGCATTTATCCAATGCCAAACATGACAAAATGCAGCAGGGTTCCAGGTTTCTACAAGTTTGTTCAAGTTAAATTTAAGACTATTTAAACCTTTTTAAGACCATTCATAAACAAAATTAAGACTTTAGTCGGCCTGTTTTACAGCCATATCGGCAAAGAAAAAAAAAGAAATTCTTGAATTTCACAGTGTGCGTTTATTTGAAAATTAACAGTTCACAGTAACCGTGCACTTTAACAAATATACTCTACCCTAAGCAGCGACAACAACCAGGATTAACATGGCCAACAACAAAATGAAATCAACTCTGCACTCTTTGCAACAATCTCGTTATCAATGATGACCAGTTCTGCCAGGTTTTCTTTATGTCCTCTTCTCAGGAGGTTAGACCTTCCGATAAGGTCAGCTATCTTGCTCCCTGCCTTCACCTCAGCCTCCTCTGCCAGCCTTTCTGCATCCCTGACCAGACCCTGAGATACCTCTTGCAGCCGTCTCCTTTTCATTCTTAACTCCTGAAGTTGGTCCTCTGCGCCCTTCCTTTTTTGCACCTTGGCTTCTGCCTCCTTCTTCTTCTCTGCCTCAAGATGGACACGGTATCTAGTCCTGGCTGCAGCTACACTCGCCAACAGATATTTAGTTAGTGGAATCTAATTAGGGTCAGAAAAAGAGAACTAAATGAGGATATGATAGTTGATCTTGAGTTTATCAACTCCTATGGGGCTGGTTAATTGCTACATCATCAGAATCTAACATGTGCTTCCTTGTCCAATCGCATTATATATAGAAAATAAACACCAGGGAGAACAAAGTTAAAGTGAAGCAGGACCTTTCATTGATTACATACAAATTCAATGTATATTACAAAAAATACACATGACTATTGTTTAAAAAAATGCGAAAAAGCAGCTCAGGTTTAAGTGCCAGGAGTCAAGATGACAGTCAAAGCTACACGCTTGTCCTTTAGTAAATTTACAATAAGCCCCTCTTTCACTCTGCCTGGACCGTGGGTACACTTTGTGGATATGTGTAAAATTAGTAACAACATTGATTTAGCTGAATTATTAGTTTTTGTGTACCATCCTCTAAGAATAAAATTAGATAGAAGATACAAAACAAAAATGTGATGAAAAATCCACTCTAGCATATGTAGGACAGTCTGTGCATGTGTGTGTCTGTCTGTCATTGTGGGTGTGGTTAATTGTACTTACTTTGACGTAGGACAGTAAGTCCTTAGCAGTGGAGTGACCCATAAAGTCGGAGCCCAGGTATCGTGATTGCACCTGCCCTTCATCCCAGAAGCGAACGTGCACATCCAGTTGCTTATTCTTTATGGTCTGGTTGAGGCTCTCATCAAACATGAGCACGGACGACGACTTCTTTACTTTAGAGACCAGCTCTTCTTTTATATAAACGGCTATGACAAAACTGGCTATAATAAGCCGTTTTGTCGGCGCCACAACTGAATGAGTTCACAATGAGTTCGCAATGTCAAACAAACACTTAATAAGCGCTGAAACTTCCTCATTGCCATTGTAGGAGTGGTGCTTGGAGATTGTGTGCAGGGTCCACAAAACCTCAGCTTTCAGGGTTGGCGTGGACCAATGTTACCTCTAATTTTTTTTGTGTCTGAGCAAACACACAAACACCCCGAGCAGTCCCATGGACCACTGTGAGCAACATGCGCCATGCAAATTGTGGTCACGCAGTATCCTATGCATCATATACATTCAAGTTGCATGTTTTAATTAAAACAATAAAATTATGGCAAATATTTCTATCAAATTACTTCTTTATTAAGTGTGTTTGTCCACTTTCAGTAAAAAACTCAAAAGCATATTGACATAACTGTTTTAACAATAGTTTGTATAAATTATGGCAAAGCATGAACTGCCATGAACTGCAATGTGACAGTGTCCTACTGTGATCTTGGCGAGAGTGCGGCTGTTCACTGTGTAAGATGGACCAACTGTAGTCTGGGAGTCCTGCTCATGTAATGCTGTCTGTCGAAGAAATACATACACAATTTTAATTATTATTTATTCTATTACATTAACTGTTATTACTAGAACCTATTGATCAATACACACAAATGTCTTTGTAAAAAACACCAGATAAGCACAAATGTGACTGAGGACTGAAATTTCACCTTATTTTTCCTGTGTGTCTTCACACAAGAAAAAAGTCTCCAGTGGGTTAACACTTTGTTCAAGTAGATGCCTCTGTCTGCTTCTTCCACAGTGTAAGGGTCCTTCTTCTGAGTAGCTCTTGCTCTGGAAGGATTTAGGCCTGTACACATTTCAGAAAAAAAGTTAAAACATTAACATGTTGTACAATGACGTGTTTTGTAATTCATTAAACTATATCTGGAAAATATTGAATTACACTATTTTATTTGCATTTACACAAATGATATTTAAGAATTATTATTCTTAATAAATTAAAATTAAGCTCAAAACTGATTGAGAACTTAAATTTCACCTTATTTTTTTCCGTCTGTCCTTTTCTCCTCTCCAGTGGTTGTACACTTTGTCCAGGTTGATGGCCCCTTCTGCTAGCTTTGACTTTATGCGCATCAGCTGATCGAGATGTGCCACCTGAAGACGATTTCTTGCTGCTGTCTTGATATGATTCATTAAACTGAAGCCTCTCTCACAGTTTGCACTAGAAGCTCGAAATGTAGCACATATATCCACAAGCTGTGAGATCTTCTTTAGCGCCTCACATTTAAGTGTTGCAGCCACCAGATCTGAGAATGCGCTGATTGTCCCTTGTTTAAGTTTTTGCCTCACTATGTACTTGAATTCAGAATATTCACTGGTGATGTCCTCCACAGAATGTGGATGTTGGAGAATGGCCTCATACTTCTTTGCCAATCTGGCAATGTCTGCTGATCCATAATCAAAATTAATGTCTGAGCTCAGTGCCTCAATGTCAAACGCAGACAATTCTTTTAATTCCTCCTCCGGAAAGCAAGCATCCAAGCTTATGTATAAAACGAGTAATCTCACCGGTATCTCTGTCACCAGCTGATGAGACTGATAACCTCTTTGAAACGGGAACTCCACTGAACATTCTCATCCAAGTATTGGGAACGCAACTTTTCAATCTTTGCTCTGGCAAAGTAGTATCCCTCCATCACAGTCAGGTTGCTTCTTTGAAAAGAAAGACAGAGTTGAGCCAGCTCACCCAAAACATCTTCCAGAGCAGTGAGAGTAACCTTGAATCACTCAGCTTTTTGTAACAGTAATTTGCCATTGGATCTCTGTTATCAGTGGATTTTCACTTTGCAGTATTCTTCTAGTACAGTGGCGTCAAACAAATTTTTATTTTGGGCCGCATTGTAGTGATAGTTTCTGTCAGAGGGCCGGAATGACTGTGAATTCAAATACATTTTAAATGTGTTGATCACACATTTACCAAGATATGATATCAGAAGCCGGCAAAAACTGTTCAAAAGAGATTTGGAGAATGAGAAAATGTTTGTTTTTCTTCCCCCAAATTTTTAAAAGTTAAAGACAACTTGCAATTTTGGTATTTTAGTCAGAATTCTGAAGTCAAATCAGCATTTCAAGGGCCACAAAAAAGTGAGGTAGCGGGCCGGATCTGGCCCCCGGGCCTTGACTTTGACACCTGTGTTCTAGTACATTGTAGTTCCTCAGAACAGCATTCACAGCTTGATGCTGAGACAGCCATCGCACTTCATTCAGAGGCCTGAATTACAATGTATATTCATCAAGAATCTAAGCTAGATCTTTGAATTTTCCTGTCTTTACAGTGGATCTGGAGAAAGTGGAATATACAGTTCTAAGAAGCGTTTCTACATCACGCATCACAGGCACATGTTTCCACGCATCATCAATGCCCAAGTCCCCTCTGTGGGCCACACAATGTTGTTCAGTTAGATGTGGTATTTGCCGCTTTAATAAAGCTGCAATGCCATTGTGCTTTCCTAGCATTACTGAGGCACCATCGGAGGTTAGTATAACCATTTTCTGTATGTCCACTTCATGCTTGGAGTAAAACGGAGTTATTGCCTGCACGATATCCTGAGCAGTGCATGCTGTCAGCTGGATTATTCCACCAAAAAGTTTTATGATTGAAACAATTTTTCTCTCTGTATTTAATGTACAAGACAAGCATTTCGTGCACTGTTATGTCTGTGCTCTCATCTACAATAAAGGTGTGCCAAGGTGCATCTTTAACACTGCACATCGTCTCATTCTGTACTATTGCATTGATTGAATCCACAAATTCAAAAACATAGTTTTTATTTCGCCAACTGTCTGGTATACTGTCAGAGAAATCTCTAAAAGAAGACTAGGACAAGCCTAGCTGCTAAGCAGCAAAAAGAGTAACTCAGACCAGCCAAGGTTGACTTTTCTATGCCATGGATAGGGAAAAAGCTTGGGCAAATGAACTTGTGGGTTCTTCAACGCTAATTCAACTGCCCAAGCGCCCCTGCCTGGTTTTTATTAATTCAGCAAAGCATTGTACATTACAAGACATAACAAAAAGAGCCAGTCGGGCGCCACCAACAGCTGGGCCAAGGTCCCGGCTCACACTTTCCTGCGTCAACAGCTTTATCTAAGGACTGGGGCGAGATGAACTCGGACTGCACACATGAATAGCAATGCACACTATTCTAGACAAGAAATAAGCACATAATGATAACAACCTAATATATGATTTCCTTCACATATACTCACATACTTTGCCATATGGTCGTGAATTTGTTGTACCGTTGTACCATTCATTTTGATGTACAACATTCCGCGCTGGATTTGTTTACGAGTGACAGCTCGTTCCTCTTCTCTCGGTCTTTGGCGCTCTCTGTCAATAACGACCCGATTCCCATTCCCATCTTGCATCGTTTTGCAATTTTTACTGCATTCAAATGACTTTTGTGCTGAATGTGACGCTTGAGGTAGTCCAGTTTCCATTCGCTCCACACTTTTCCCTCCGAAAACTCGCTTGCTACTTTAGCTTCACAACAGGTTTTACAGAGTAGTTTCACAGGTTTGTCTTCCGCTTGCACATACTCCGACAGCCATTCTATCTTAAACGAACCACATTTCTTTACTTGGTTAGTGGATGTGCCACTGCCTGTTTGTTTTGCCATTATTATGATGGGTAGAGTGCCTTGCGTCAGTTCGCTCAGCCTCCACGGCGAATGTAATGAATGATTATTTATACTTCATACTTTGTGCACAGCTCAGATATTTTGTGCGCAGACAAGCCGTTAGCAGTGCGCATTTGCTCACAAACCATGCTTAGAGGGGACAGTGGCGTGGACCTGAAGGATGTCCGTAGATTGACCCTTGCAGCGGCTGTAGCAGGAGGGGGAGCAGGTGGAGCATCTGCAGCTGGTTGGCTGAAGTTAGCTTCAGGAGGGGGAGCTGTAGCTGTTGGCCAGCTACCGCTGGCCACGGGTCCTTTAGCCTCGTTTGCTGGCGGGAACGTGGCGGCAAACATTGCTTGCGCCTTATTTAAATGTTTAGCGTATTTGGCATGCGAGTCGAGCGCCTTTACCCCCATTGTGCTGAGTTGAATTTTTTTTCTTGTACATGGTGCAGTAGGCCTCACAAATGTTACCAACAATGGGTTTTAACCATTTACGGTAGTGTATTGACTCCAACCAAACCTCATTAAATTTACACTTCCCCATTACCTGCAGTGACGCATCTATCTTGCAAATAATCTGAACACAGGGTATGAATGATACCCTCCTGATTGCGGTGCGGTCGAAATGATTAGTTCTGCCTCTCTGTATTTACATTATTTTTTATTAAATATTAGCGATTGACAAATAAAAACTTTGAAGACTGCAAATCTAGAGACGTTACAACCAGCACGATTTTTAAGACCAAAAAAAAAAAAAGCAAGACTTTTTCAGACTTTTTAAGGTATTATTTTCAAATTTGAAATTCAATGCTTTTAAGACTTAAGACCCCGCGGGAACCATGTAAACACTGTGCAGATAAAAGTGCAAGAATATTGCAAAACAACACTGGATGAACATTACAAAACAACACTGTACAGCTGGATACATTTAGAGTGTTAACATGTAAAGCGCATGAAAATTATTAAGTATGCCCAGATTTAAGCGCACACCTCTGAGCAGAGATTTTATCTCAGGCGTTAGAAAAGATTCTCTCCGATGGCACGCTAGTTCTTGTACTGTGGCTCCAGTGTTGCCAACATTCTGTGAAAGCCTTCGTTTGCGACCATGCTGTAAGGGCGAAGGTCCGTGCATATAAATTTGGCGATAGACTTTGTGATGGCCTGTGCTCTCGGTGACCAAAAGGGAAACTTTGCTTTGAAAGAAGCAGTGATTGTCGGACAGTAGTTCACCGTGATGGCGAACGAGGTGCATTTGCAAGTTTGTCGTATTACTGTTATTTTTAATTTTAGTAAAGCACGTCTTGCATATTGCATACTCTTTGTCCAGTGCCTTCCCGTCGTCAGTTTCATGACACTCAAAGTGCTTCCATACTTTGGAGTGGAAACTTGCGGGTGGGTCTTTAATCCTTATTTTTTTGCTTTCCGCCATTCTACTTGATTTGTTTTTGAGTCTCTGATTAGCACCCCCTCAAACAGAATAGGAGACATTGTGTAGTGACGGTGACACGGACAACTGGTAAATTAATTATGTTGTAATAAAATATCTATTGGCTGTCTGTGTATATATTATGTATTGCTACAGAGAACACAAAAATATTTTGTAATATTGATTTTGTTCTCCCACCCCGAATACACACGGTCCGTATGTTTCACACTTAGGCCTTCATATATATTATATATATATATATATATATATATATATATATATATATATATATATATATATATATATATATATATATATATATATATATATATATATATATATTGTGGCGGACACTAGGACCATGTCTCTCACCCAGTAGGCATGTCTCTATGATGCTTTGATGCTTTGAACCTGTTGGCTTTGTCTTTGCTGTTTTGGACTTTGTTGTATCAGTTTTGTGATGGAATGCGAAGAGCGGCCTCATCTACTACCGATGTCCGTCCGGCCTCAGCAGTAGACCTCCAGCCACCATCGTTCAGCCGCCCCTCCGATTCACCATGCTCGCAGGTATGGTCCGAGTATACATCGGAGCGGGTCAGTTGGTGTTGGTGCCGCAGCAGGTTCATGCCCAGGCACAGTCTGGGACGCAGCCGTGACCGGCCGTCCCTCGGAGGCCACTGTGCCTGCCAGCATGCGGGTCAGCACTGCCACTCCGGCTCCTGCGGAACTTCAGAACATCCCTTTGCCAACGCTACCGCATGGTTTTCACGCTGAGCGTCTCACCCTTACTCCTGTCGCACCTGGGGCCCTGGTGTCACATACACCGCCCAGGACCGGACTGAGTCTCAGGGTGCCAGACTGAGTCTCAGGGTGCCAGACTGGTGAATACCCTGTGGGGTTTTCCGTTATGCCTTTCTGGGTGTTCGGGGGGGAGCTGTGTGGCGGACACTAGGACCATGTCTCTCACCCAGTAGGCATGTCTCTATGATCCTTTGATGCTTTGAACCTGTTGGCTTTGTCTTTGCTGTTTTGGACTTTGTTGTATCAGTTTTGTGATGGCATGCGAAGAGTAAAGATCTCCACTAGCACAGCAACGTGTGTTTTTCTTCGCCTTGCCACAATATATATATATATATATATATATATATATATATATATATATATATATATATATATATACACACACACAGTCGGCCCCCGGTTTACGAACACCCTCTTTTACGAACATTTCGACTTACGAGCGTGGACCGCGGAGTTTTTTGTCCCCCACTTACGCACAAACCTTCCGTCTGACGAACAATCCGACATGCCGGCCATTGTATTTGTACATTTATTTTCGCTTTGCTACGTCAACTAAAAGTTGACGCTCATCACGGCAACGTTGAACGCTATTGCTCTTACAATGTCACAGTCACTGTCTCAGTCACGGTGTCAGTCACGGACCCAATCACGGAGATGCTATTGGCCGGCGTCACGTCAATCACAGAAATGCCGATATGCTATTGGCCGAACGCCTTTATCTAGCTTGATGGCACAGCTGGTCGGGATGGAAGAAAGGAGAGAAAATGAGTGAAAAACGGAAGGAAGGAATGTTGTGAAGACTTTGCAAACTTTATCTGTTAGACATGGCTTCTAAAATTGCAAGTGTCGGTAAAGGAAGAAGTAAGAGGATGATGACAATAGAAACCAAGCAGGACATAATAAAAAAATATAAAGGAGGCGCATGCATAACCTTGCTCGTGAGTATGGTCGTAACCGCTTGCCAATCTTCTAAGGGCAAGACTTTTCTTGCCGGGTGACAGACCTCGATCAACAGCAAAATTAAGAGGCTTCTTCTATTATGGATTAAAGAGAAGGAAAATCGCCGGTGATCTTTTCTGACACATATTAATAACATGACAAGAACGGCGTTTTTTCACCTTCACAATATAGCTAAAATAAGCCCAACAAAGTCCATAACAGCAAAAACAATAGGTTCAAAGCATCATAGCAACATGTCTACTTGTTGAGAGACATGGTCCTAGTGCCCGCCACAATGTAACATAACCTACTTGCAAATCAAAAACACTTTTCTTTTTAACCATCTGTTTATTTAATTTTCACATAGGGAAAAAAAGCAACAAATAGGTCTCACTTTATATGAAAGGTAATCAAACAGACACATACAAAACCCCCTCTCTTCCCCCTGGCAACCACTCCAAATAAATCAACAGTAAAGTAAGTAAAAGTATAACACCATGTATAACATTAACAAAATAAAAACAAGTATCCAGCTCAACAGGGCAAAAGCACACAGTCATTAAAAACAAACAAAAGCAATAAATACCATAGAGACAAATACTGTATATACACTGGCATGGGCATTTATATATTTAAAAATAAATAAATTAAAAAAATAGTAGTAATAGTGAATGCATACATATATATGCACATACGTACATACATACACATACATATGCATACATATACACACACACGCACGCGCACACATACATGTACACATACTAATTCGGAACATCCAGCTGACACTTTGCCGAACTGACAAAAGACAAGAAAGGAGTCCATATCATATGAAATGAGGGT
The DNA here is from genome assembly GCF_059441005.1 of Hippichthys cyanospilos. Lineage (NCBI taxonomy): Eukaryota > Metazoa > Chordata > Actinopteri > Syngnathiformes > Syngnathidae > Hippichthys > Hippichthys cyanospilos. The sequence goes on from NC_142380.1 coordinate 20,735,522, forward strand.
GATCTCCCAGACAGAGCCAATCTAGATTTTCCAGTTTCAAAAAATAAAGTACAGTGGGCCCCAGGTTTACGAACTCCCCCTCTTACGAACTTTTCGACTTACGAACGTGGACCGCGGCGTTTTTTGTCCCCCTCTTACGTCCTTTCGTCTTACGAACAATCCGACATGCTGGTCAGTGTGTTCGTACAATAATTTTCGCTTTGCTGTCAACTAAATTAATTGATCACGCTTGTAATGGCAACGCTGAACGCTATTGCTCTTGCAATGTCACAGTCACTGTCTCAGTCACGGTGTCAGTCACGGAGTTAGTCACGGAGATGCCGATATGCTATTGGTCGATTAAGGTCACAGTCCCGGTCTCACTCATTGAGATGCGGATATACTATTGGCCGGCGTCACGCCAATCACAGAAATGCCGATATGCTTGGCCGAACGCCTTCATCTAGCTCAGTGTTTCCCAACCTTTTGATCACCGCGTCACATTTAAAGCCTTGAGGGTGCTGTCCGCGGCACAGTCAATGCCGTAAATTTAGACAACGGACCTGGGGGATAATTTCCCGCGGCACACAGCAGTTGAAAAACATGGATCGAGCTTGAAGGCGCAGCTGGTCGATGTGTTGTGAAGACTTTGCAAACTTTATCTGTTAGACGTGGCTGCTAAAATTGCTAGTGGCGGTAAAGGAAGAAGTAAGAGGATGATGACAATAGAAACGAAGCAGGAGATAAAAAATACGAAGGAGGCGCACGCATAGTTAACCTTGCTCGTGAGTATGGCCGTAACCGCTCGGCAATCTTCTAAGGGCAAGACTTTCCTTGCCGGGGACGGACCGCGGGAGACAATAAAATGGAGAGGCTTCTTCTATTATGGATTAACGAGAAGGAACTCGCCGGTGATAGGTTCTCCTTTGAGAAAAGTTATCGTTTAAGAAAATACATAAATAAATTCTGCGGGTTTGTCTCTGCTCCCCTCCGCCTCCACCCAGCTCAAGTCACGTCGCCCCAAAGGTAAATGTCATTTTTCCTTTGTATACTTATGTTATTTAATTGAACTGTACAGTAGATTATGTTACTAATTTTTAATATGTGTATAAAGTCGTGATGTTTTTACCTAAGATTTTTGCACGCATTGCACCCATTCACTAATTAACATAGGTTTGGATTGCCCGTCATATAAGCAATTCGAGTTACGAGCGTAGCCGCTGAATGGATTAAGTTCGTAACACAGGGGCCCACTGTACTTCCCTGACCCAATTTGTGTATGCAGGTGAAACTGGAGTTTTCTCCTCAGATCAGCGATAAGAACATGATGGACACACTCCAAAAAGAGCAGTCAAAGCATCAGGATTGATCTTCCTTCCCACTATGTTGGATAATGTGACAAACATAGCCGACCAAAAATTATTCCGAGAAGAACAACCCCAAAATATATTTATATTTTATATTTACATTCCGAAACCAATGTCAACAGCTTGTTGTCAATTAAAAAGAAATCAGTACAGGTATATGTATGATAAACATTTAGAGTCATAAGTCGTAATACATAAAGACATAAAGACATAAAGTCGTGATGTTTTTACCTAAGATTTTTGCACGCATTGCACCCATTCACTAATTAACATAGGTTTGGATTGCCCGTCATATAAGCAATTCGAGTTACGAGCGTAGCCGCTGAATGGATTAAGTTCGTAACAAAGGGGCCCACTGTACTTCCCTGACCCAATTTGTGTATGCAGGTGAAACTGGAGTTTTCTCCTCAGATCAGCGATAAGAACATGATGGACACACTCCAAAAAGAGCAGTCAAAGCATCAGGATTGATCTTCCTTCCCACTATGTTGGATAATGTGACAAACATAGCCGACCAAAAATTATTCCGAGAAGAACAACCCCAAAATATATTTATATTTTATATTTACATTCCGAAACAAGCTGTCAACAGCTTGTTGTCAATTAAAAAGAAATCAGTACAGGTATATGTATGATAAACATTTGAAAAAAATTTGTATGTTCTCTCTCGAATTAAAGAAACGCCACGGATCAATAACATCATACTCACTCATAAAAGCATGAATAATCCTGGCTGACTTGGAGAGGGTTGCTGGGGTTGAGGAAGATCGATCCAAAAAAAGGGTCCATCCAAATCAAGGGTAGGGATAGGTCTGATATTGTTGCGAAAAAACGCATAAACAATGATTCACCATCCCAGTTAGGAGCATAAACATTTGCAAGAGCCACCTTAACATTGCAAACGTGTCCTAAAACAATTAAGAATCTGCCAGAAGGGTCAGTAATTGTCTTTAAGTGAGCAAATGGAAGATCCCTATGCAACAGAATAGCCACACCTCTCGATTTACTAGAAAAAGAAGAAAAAAATACTTTGCCAATCCAGCTTTTCTTCAGTTTAACGCTGTCTTTATCTCTCAAGTGCGTTTCCTGTAAAAAAAATTATACATGTATCAATCTGACACAATTAGAGGAAAATCTTACTGCGCTTAATGGGGTTATTTAGCCTTTTACAGTTGAGACGAGAAAACTTGACTTCCCCACCCACTTGGGGGTGTCTTAGGTTGAGCCATCAGCAAGTCAAGAAATAGTTATGCATATGTATGCATGACACAATGAGGAAGAGAAAACAAACAAGAACGTTTGTGACCCTGGAGTAGGTGCCAGGGGGAGTAGAAGGTGGAGTAGTAGCAAGGGGGGAAATCTCCCCAGCCCGGCGGCGAATCAAAACTCTGAGAATCAAACTCCGAGACTGAAGCCGCGTCACCCTGATGACCATCGGGTGCGGCGGCTTGCCCGCTTTCGGTTTCGATCGTAATGTGCTATGGGCCCTCTCCAGCGAGGGTTTCTCAACCAGACCCAATAAATCTTTTAGGAATTCAGCAATGAATTATGTAGGTCTCGGTCCTTTGATGTTGTTCCAACGGGAGAGAACCTCCAAGTCCTCGCAATTTTTATTTAGCAAGTTGACCGTGGACAGTCAGACTAGCTACATCAGCTTGTACACTAGCAATGTTTTCACTGTGTTCATTAGCCAAGTGCTCCAAATCACGAATAGCAACAGCCTGCAGAGCGAGTGCTTCTTCCAGTAATTTCAGAGAGGCCGAGACAGCCTTCTTGACCGACTCAGATAGTATAGCATCAAATTTGGAGACAATCTCTTCTCGTTGCTCATCCATCATGACTTTGATGCAGCGTACCATTACGTCGTTATTAGCCTTCGGCTTCCCAGCGGATTCAGGCTGCTGGTGCGGCCTACCACAGCCAGATTTAGTGGATTCGGACTTCGCCCTAAGACTCAACATATCTGGAATTCCGGTCCGGCAGTTATACAGAAACAAGTCACTACCCGAAAACTCAAAAAATAAAAGGTGTGAACCGGGTCTTAAATATTAAAGGAATATAAGAGTTTGAGCTTAAAGTAGTTCATTAGATGTTGCTACATTCTGTGTATGAGAGTGTGAGACTGTAAAGTGAACAAAACAATATGGGGTGCAAGGAAGTGTAAGAATGGAATGTTTCAGAGCAAACGGTGCTAGTCGCGGGGACGAGATGACCTTGGCACCTGGTGAAAAACAACTTTGAGGAAAACTACAACCAGGAGGAGTAAGCAAGCGATTCTGCAAGGGAAGAAAGACCAGTGAAAGCAAGCTAAAGTTAACTGCAGTATACACATAGCCAATAAAATAATGCCAGGATGCCTTTGTTGATGTGCCATTTGCATATTGTGTAGTATAACTCATTGCTGGGCAACTCGGATGAGAGTACGTCTGCTGGTGGCAACAGCGGCGTACAGGGCTGTATTGAGAGGGACCCGAGACCCAGGTGTTTGTATTAGATCTGCGTGTTAGGAATAAATCCACTCGTGTGTGAAAATGCCGGCTTCCTGATACCTTTCTATTGCAGAACGAGCGCGCAAATTGTTGGATGAGTGGCAGTTGGGTAAGGTCACAAATTGGAGTCAGATTACTAACTTGAGTTTATGTTGAATTAGAAATAAAATTCCAACAATTTATGGTGACCCCGACGTGATGCAAGAGAGGTAAAAGAAGTCTGGGACTTCAAGACGTCTGGGACTTCATGAAAAACCACAAGAGTCTGGGACTCGGGTCTGGGACCCACGTCCACACCAGGTGACGACCTGATAAAGGAGCCACACGTCCGACCGTCTTTCCTCTTGGGCCCACAGTGAAACAAGGTAGGCAGATTCCTTTTCAAATTCTGCACATTGGCAACGCTAAATTATAAGAGGAAGGAGGAGCGGAACGGCGTAAAAGTGTAATAGTGTGGACGTTAGTAGGGTATAAAATCTGGGATTTACCTACTAGAATAGTTTGGAACTATTCGTGGTTACGATACGGTTTAAAATCTGGGATTTACGTATCAGTGTGGAAGCGTGGAAGTGTGTGAGTGTGAAAACTAAAATTGTTCTGCGTAAAAAGTGGTTTGGACACACACGGGTGGATTTCAGGATGGCGGATAAGAGGAAGTGTGATAGGGGTCTCGGGTGTGGCACTTCAGACGAACGGACTGAAGTCTGGTCGGAGATTAATGGTCATTACGCTAAGCTGGAATCACAGTTGATTAGTGGAACAGAAAGTACGAAAATTAAGGGAAAAGAACGGTGTCAGAAGTTGTTTCTGAAATTAAAGAAGGATGAATTGTTTTGCGGAGAACCTGTAACGTGGGACATGTCGAAGTTAGCGCGGCAGTTACAGAAAAAGGAATGCAGAATGTTGTAAATTTGGTTGTGAAAGTTATGGTGGAAGATGGCATAAAACAATGGATGAGTTATGGAGAGAACTAGAAAGTGAGTTGTTAGCATGTGTGGAAAAGGAGAAGCAAAAAGTAAAACAAGCAAAGTGGAAAAAGTGTGGGTGAAATGGAAGGAGGATAAAAAGGTTAATAGAGATAAATGTACATTTGCACATTTGGCTAAGGATTTTCAAATGACAGAAAGGGAAGTCATTGCAGTGGAAAAAGAGTTGAGGGAGAAGATGGAGGAAAGTGGATGGATAAAGAGGAGAAATGTAACCAGAGAAAAATAAAGGAGTATGAAAAGTTGCAGTGCAATTTGCATGAAATGTGTTTGATGATGACTGCTGTGGCTGCTGATCAGGAGGGAAAAGAGGGTCACTTTGACCCGCCATTGGGTGTTGCAAATGGGCAGGACCGCTGAACCCCCCAAGCACACTGAGCCATCCCAAACTGCATCCAATGGTCAACGAGTAACTTTGCAAGCCTCAGTTTACGAACTGGGTGGGGAAGGAATTTTTGTAGGGACTGCAAATACTGAAAGGACTGACGGACCTAAACTTGTTGTAGAGGATATAGGCGGGGGAAATCGACAGGAAATCGTGGTGACTGACCAGATGACCCCCAACCCAAACACATACAACTGGACAGAGCAGTTAGACAAGCAAACTGTGGACAATGTGCATCCCAAGATCCAGATTGGTTGTCCTTAGTGGAAAAATTTAGAGCCAGTATGAGGAAAAAAACAGACACAGCAGCAGGATGGGGTAGACACAGACATTGAGACAGGGGAGGGGGGAACCCATTGTTTGATTTCACACTTCCCCATCCAACTGACTCCTCACCTCTTGCCACATACATACGAAGCGCGCACTCAACAGAGGATGACTGGAGAAGACAAGCAACAAATGACAACAACTGTGTGACCCCTAATTATGAAAAGAGTCAGATCAGACCACAATCTGGATTTCAAACTAGACCATCTGATAGATATACCTGACCAATGAGAAATTACCCCATGATACCAGCCCCTCGTGGGTTAGTTTATCAAGAAATGACGTTGAAAAATTTAGATTTTTTTACAGAAGATGCTCCCCGCAATAATGGGTGGCGCCAAGCCCTGGACCAAGCTTTCAGGAGACACACTGATGGTATGAATTTGGCTTGCGGCGACATGGTAAGATTAATCCAGGCATGTTGTTCCTCAATTCACCAATCTGACAAAGTCCTGAGGCGTTCCGGCCTTAATATGGTTGAACCCGATTGGTTGTTTGCTCCTTTCACCATGCGACTGTTTGCTGTGCTCCAGGATCTCTTTCCTTCTTCCGCGTCAGCCGTAGCAAAACTTCCAGACTGGAAACCCACCATGGATCCCGCTGCACACCTCAATGCCTGCCAGACCACGTTGACAGATAAGACCAGTTCACATCCATCTTGCGACAAGCCGCTTTGCATGATTTGTAGACATGTGAATCTAGACACACTTTCCATGGAGGTCAGGGAGAAGCTTTCTGAAGACCCTGATCTGCTGGAAGGTAATGACGGTTATTTTAATCAACATGTGACTCACCACGTAAAATTATATGTTCACAGGCAAAACAAATCGGATGAGGGAGTGAAAGGAATGCAGGAACAGCTTCTGAGACTTCAATTAGCACAAGCGCGGAAAAAAAAAAAGCAAAGGACACAAAGTCCAAAAAGGGGGTGGCAGATCAACGGATGTGGAAGGTTGAGGGACGGCCGGCGAGAGGCAGAGGGGCGTGTCGTGGAAGGGGGAACACCAACGGAGGTCAAGGCTGCTCTCGCCAAGCTCCAAATCAAGGCTGCTTCAGGTGTGACGGTATGGACCATTGGTGGAGACAGTGCACGTTTCCTTGGCTAGAACAAAGCCAGCACCAGGGCCCTCCTCCCCCGAGGGGAGACAGAGGAAGACAACCTCCACGAAGCAAGGACTTGGGCAGTGTGGCCCTGCACCCTGGCGACAGCAACAACTGAGCAAGCTACACCAGCAGCGGTCATCAGCCACCTCTATGCAGATGACGATGACTGGGCCAAAGATGGGTTTTGTTGGTCTTCCCACAACTCTACCTGTCTCCACACCACAAAATGACTTCTATTGCTGGACAAACTCTCACCCACCGCTTGGTGTTGACTGAAAATCAAACACCTATTCATCGCATGTGGCAAGACCTATGAACAAAGACACAAGCAGCCATCTACATGAACTAAAGGAGGGAGGGAGTGTCTACTTGACGTTCCTGCGGTGAAAACCCTGAATCGAATTTTTCTCCTCCTGCCTCAGCCGACTCTCTCCATCTCACACTGTTGTATGCCTGCAACGATGGTTTAATTAATTAGGAAGCATTTCAAACAATCAAAGGCGATGAGTCGAAATTGACTAGTCACCAAAATCTTGTGGAGAGACGAGACATTGCGACGTTCACATCACTGACAGATAAGCAATCTCAATTGTTCATGATAGATGAGTCATTCACACCACACATAACTGGCTGTAGGAGCAGGCTGGTAGGCACGTGAACTGGGACCCATGGTGTGGTAATGCCAATTGGCCAGTGATTGAACACAAAGTGAAATTTTCTTGGTAATGTATTCCCAGAGCACTGAATGTTTTTGTATCCAGGTTTACGCTGTGGATCCCGGGTTGCTGGAGCATGTCACACGCTCTCGATTTCACGGCAGGGAGCTCGCGGACCACGAGGACGCCGCTCCGCTTTTGGACAAGCTGCCAGACTTGTTGTTGTCCGGGGGCCCCGCTGACATAAGTTTTTGCCACCCCGTTCTTTCGGTGCCATTCAAAGTGACACATCATCATTTTGGCGTGCTCCAATGCACATGCAAACCTAAGTCGGCAGGTCGCATTACTAACACTCTTTAGGGACTGTGTGAGGTCGGAGTCCTTGAGTTATCGGACTCCTCTTTCCACACTCCCATTCTCCCAGTTTTGAAAGCGGATTGTGTAAATTACCATATGTCATATGACTTTAGGAAAATTAACAAAATTACTGAAAACGCCTTGCATTATTGTGCCGTTATCAAACATCGCTGTTTGAGCATGTTGAGCCCGACAATGCAATAGTTCACTGTGATTGATTTGGCTAATACATTTTTCTGCCTGCTACTGGCAGAAGAGTACAGACAATATTTTGCTTTTAGATTTAACGGCTGTACATTACAATACACACACGTCTCCCAAGGCAGGAGGCTAAGCCCTGGGATTTTCTAAATAAGTTTTTGCGCAAAGTGCAACAAACGGAAGAGGTACCGGAAGGCGCTATTTGATCCAATATGTTGACAACTTATTAATTGGTGAGTTGGCTTAAATCCGTTTAACAACTACTCCTTTATATCTTACTCGACTTGGTGAATTGGGGTTCAAAGTGTCACAGAACAGGTTACAGTGATGCTGACGACAAGTGCAATTTTTGACATGACTGCGTTGGGATGACGCCAGCGACCATACAGTTGATTCAACAGGCTGTGAATAATGAGAGAAAGAGAGTGCGCGGAGAGCAGCAGGGGAATGTGGAGTCGCCCGTGCGGACGCCAGGGGCGGCGCTAGCAGGAGACGGAGGCACCACTAGTGCAGGGAGTAAGAGGACTCCGAAGCTGATGAGGGAGGAGGCAACGCAGAAGTTGTTTGATGGACATAGGGTGCTTTCCCGGAAGTGGACTGAACCTCGTTGGAAAGGACCGTTTAGGGTTCTGGCTAGAACTTCACACGCCGTCCAATACGAAACTAAAGGACAAAAGTGGTGCCATTACTCACAGTTGCGCCCGGCCCCAGACTTTGTGCCTGCCAATGGTGAGCTTAAAGGTTGACCGCCCGGACGGGCAGGTCAAGAGAGGGAATGTGACGATGGCGAGAATTGGATAAAAGTCGGACTCGAAAATGTCTGAACAAAGACAACGACGATGCGAATGTTTAACTTTATTGACTATTTTGCTTGCTGGCTTGTGCTTTGTGTGGACTATGTTGGCGTTTGAACATATGGTGTGGGATGACAGAAGTGATGGAGCGAAAGGAGAACGAGAGATGGTGTATCATTCCTGCAATGGAACGGTATGGTATGAAGCAGAGCAAGATGGTGGTAAGACGCTGACACAGACACAACAACTACTGCTAAATCTGAAGTGTAAACAACTGACACAGGTATTTCTATGGTCACTAATAATTGGCTCCTGATGGCTGAACTGGCCGCTAACAATACTAACGAGAATTGTTTGGTATGTTTAGGTGCAAGACCAGTTTTGAAAATCATAGCAGCAACTGCTGTATCCAAAACCTGTCTCTTTGGTTTACTGTATAACAAGACTCTCCAAGGAGAGTGCAGCCAATTGGACTCGGCCTTTCCACTGACACATATGGAAAAGAATAAGCCCATTTTCGACACCCATGTTGCACAACAAAATTTCACCTGCCTAAAGTTAAATGGGACTGGCCCTGGGATTGGAAATATGCAGGAGTCATAGTGTAATGAAAATGTGTCTTTGCCAGCAGGAATTCCTCTCGCTCGTGCTGATGTTTGGCTGTGGTGTGGAGCGAAAGTGTTGTACGATAGGCTTCCCCCCAATGCCTCAGGTAAGTGCGCGCTAGTAACGCTGATCATGCCAATTAGTGTGACAGCATTAGACATGGCCAGAATAAATTGGGAAGGTGTTGGACGGTGTGGAAGAATCCCCTTCCTGGTGAGGAAGAAAAGGGATATGCAAGAATGGTTGAAGGAAGGAGACCCCACGTACATAGATCCAATTGGAGTTCCGAGAGGGGTCCCTGATCAATATAAATTGGTGGATCAAGTGGCGGCAGGATTGGAGAGTATTTTCCTGTTCATTACAGTAAACAAAAATGTGGAACGGATTAATTATATCCACTACAATGTCCAACGATTGGCGAACTTCACCACCTCGGCACTCCAGGCAGTGCATGAGCAATTGGCAGCCACGTCTCTTATGGCATTGCAAAATAGATTGGGTTTAGATATAGTGTTAGCTGAAAAAAGAGGAGTGTGTGGTATTTTGGGGGATCGGTGCTGTACTCTGATTCCCAACAATACGTCTCCTGACGGTCGCCTTACTAAGGCATTGGAGGGTCTGCGCACGCCAAGTAACAAAATGAAGGAGCACTCAGGTGTGGACACCAGTTGGTACTCTGTGGACTGGTTAAACGTCTTTGGCAAATACAAAAGCTTGATTGCATCAGTACTGATTTCTATTGCTGTGTTTGCCGCTATTATGGTGTTATGCGGATGTTGCTGTATTCCATGTATCAGATCATTAACTGTTAAGACAATTGAACGCACGTTGGGGCCACTTCCTCCGGGTGGCCAGTACATGATGATCCCTCAGAAGGACCCCCCAGGAGGCGGAGACAGCTGTGGCTCTCCGGGAGTCCGGTATGTGAGTATGTGAAGGCGGCCTCAGGGACCTGAGGCCATGAGGAGGGAATAAAATTTTCTACTGATTTTCTACTAGAATGAAATTTTGTACTGATTTTTAATTTTCTACTATGTTTTAATTGTTTACTGATTTTTAGCTTATGGCTATTGATTTTAGCTCGTGTTTAACAATAAAACAAGGTGATGACCTCAGTCGTCTGAGGTCATTGAGAGGGAATAAAGGAATATAAGAGTTTGAGCTTAAAGTAGTTCATTAGATGTTGCTACATTCTGTGTATGAGAGTGTGAGACTGTAAAGTGAACAAAACAATATGGGGTGCAAGGGAGTGTAAGAATGGAATGTTTCAGAGCAAACAGTGCTAGTCGCGGGGACGAGATGACCTTGGCACCTGGTGAAAAACAACTTTGAGGAAAACTACAACCAGGAGGAGTAAGCAAGCGATTCTGCAAGGGAAGAAAGACCAGTGAAAGCAAGCTAAAGTTAACTGCAGTATACACATAGCCAATAAAATAATGCCAGGATGCCTTTGTTGATGTGCCATTTGCATATTGTGTAGTATAACTCATTGCTGGGCAACTCGGATGAGAGTACGTCTGCTGGTGGCAACAGCGGCGTACAGGGCTGTATTGAGAGGGACCCGAGACCCAGGTGTTTGTATTAGATCTGCGTGTTAGGAATAAATCCACTCGTGTGTGAAAATGCCGGCTTCCTGATACCTTTCTATTGCAGAACGAGCGCGCAATTTGTTGGATGAGTGGCAGTTGGGTAAGGTCACAAATTGGAGTCAGATTACTAACTTGAGTTTATGTTGATTTAGAAATAAAATTCCAACAATTTCAATAAACATATATTATAACCACATTCCCCGGGAAACCCTGTTACATGCATCTTACATTGGTCACGTCCGGAGGCGGAGTCCATCAATAACACTTTTCAATATTCAGCCTTTGCATATTGACAATAAACTTCATACAACTTTTAGTTCTTAACAACATCTATTTGGTCAATCTAATGCGCAAACAGCTTCAGAGAACATACCGTACTATTTTTTAACTTGGTTGCAGACACTTGGGCAAGTTATTTTTGTTTAAATGTTTAGGTAATCATGCAATGTCATTATGCTGATGTGATCCACCTGCGTGTGGGCGTGTCTAATAAAACCCCATGGAGTTGTGGGCAGTTGGCTCTGATGGTATGGAAGAGAAGTCAAGTCTCCAAGTCTGTTGTTTTGTTACATTTTCCTTGTCTTGATGCCCGTAATTTGAACAGTTTGCAGCTTAATATTAACTGTCAACAGGTAATGGGCCCAGAATGCTGTCTCACATTATTAAAAGTGTATTTTTTAAACACTGTTGTGGCATCATGAGTCGTCAATCGGCAGAGCTGAGTAGGAGTCGCTGGTCTCAATTAGCATTCGACAGGGATGAAAATAATTATGAATTATGGGAGACAAAGTTTCGGGGTTACGTCCGTCTGCAGGGCCTGAAAGAAACAATTTTAAGAGCACCCACAAGTGAAGATGAAGATGAGCTGATAGAGGACGAGAACAAGAATAAGGAAGCGTATGCCGAGCTGATACAGTTCTTGGATGACAAAAGCTCGTCACTGTTGATGCAAGAGGCAAAAGACGACGGCCGTGTAGCACTGAAGATTTTGAGAGACTATTATGCAGGTAAAGGAAAGCCAAGAATTATCAGCCTGTTATACAAAGCTCACCTCACTCCAGAAAGCAAGTAGTGAGAGTGTGACTGACAATATAATTCACGCGGAAACTGCCATCACAGCATTAAGAAACACAGAGAGACTTTAAGTGATGAGCTGTTGGTAGCAATGGTCTTGAAGGGGATCCCCGAATTGTTTAAGCCCTTTGCAATTCATATCACACAAACAGATAACACAATAGCATTTGCTGACTTCAACACAAAACTGAAGAGCTTCGAGGACACGGAGAAAATGTGTGCTCCAGTCACAGAGGACATAGCCATATTACCTAAATGACTATTTTTCATTGTATGCTTCTGATGAGGAAACAGACCAGGTTCAAATGAATAGATTACTGTTACAGAGTAACGTGACATTCCTGTAACTTTCAACAAAGCCTTAAATTCAGAAAATCAAAAGAATCAGTAAATGCCATAAATGAAGAAATGCAATCTCTAAAAGAAAAGAAAACATTTACCTTCACCAACTTACCGGATGGAAAGAAAGAAGTGAGAGGTAGATGGGTTTATGTTCTAAAGAAAAACTGATGGTTCAGACTTACAAGGCCAGGTATGTAGCTAAAGGTTACAATCAAAAATGGGTGTTGATTTTGAGGAGATATATTCTCCAACTGCACACTTGACAAGTATCAGAGTATTGATGCAAAAAGCAGCTCAAGAAAACTTGATTTTGCACCAGATGGATGTTTAAACTGCCTACTTGAATGCCCCAACAGATAATGAAATATATATGGAACATCCAGAGGGTTATGAGGTCAAATTCTACGCCAAAGAAAATTGGACTATAAACTAGAGAAATCTCTGTATGAACTTAAACAATCTGTCAGAAACTGGAACAAAGTCCTGCATGATTATTTGATCAAATTCCACTTTGGGCAAGATCATTGTGTCTACACCAAAGAGACCAAAGATGACAAGGTGATGATGGTGATTTGGGTTGATGATTTGATACTTGCTGCAAGTAATGAAATCACTCTAAACTCTGTCCATATATATATATATATATATATATATTTTTTTTTTTTTTTTTCCACACTATTTTTTTCACTTTGCTGCATCAACAAAAATAACTATTCTCGCATGTCACGGAAACGCATATATGCTATTGGTCGATTAAAGTCACAGTCACGGAGATGCTGATATGCTATTGGTCGATTAAGGTCACAGTCACGGTCTCTTTCATGGAGATGCGGATATGCTATTGGTCAGCATCACGTCAATCACAGAAATGCCGATATGCTGTTCGTAAGATGAAAAGTTATATATATATATATATATATATATATATATATATATATATATATATATATATATATATATATATATATATACACACACACACACACACACACACACACATACAAAGATTAATCCACGGGTGGGGTCGTAAGGTGAATTCGCCGTATGACGGGCAATCCATACCTATGTTAAATAGCTAATGCGCTTAGAACCCCAGGTAAAAACATAAAAATTCTACATACATATTAAAAATTGGTTGGCTTGATTGCAGATATTTGGTCCACTCCAATAACACAACTGGATGTCTTTATATTGCGCTGTAATTGCTGTGCATGCATATTTCCATAAACACAAATAAGACCAAAGGATAGAATGTTCTGTAAAAGTGATTGATAAAATAATTGTAAAATACTGCAGTCTAGTCTAAAATCCTTGAGCTTCCTAAGAAAGAACATCCTCTGTTGCAGCTTCTTACATTTGTTCCTTGCACATTCATTAAAACACAATCTGTCATCAATCTCTATTCCCAGATACTTTTAAAATGAAACCCGCTTTATCTGTTCGCCGTTGATCCTGGATGAGGGGATTGGCATTTCTTTCTTGCTAAGATCAATGACCTTTTCCTTTGTCTTTTTGACATTGACCTGTAAATGGTTATCTGTGTACCAACTGATAAAACCATGAACCTCACTTTCAAAACCTTCAATAGATGTAGAATCTGAGTGAAGGAATCCCACCAATGCTGTGTCATCGGCATGTTTAAGAAAAGTGTGGACTGAGGAGGTGGCCTGGCAGTCCTTTGTGTACAGTGTATAAAATTGGGGAAAGAACACAACCTTGCTGTGCTCCAGCGCTAATATTTTCCAGTAAGGAGATGTGAGAGTTATAACATACTTGATGGCTGTGCTCAGTTAAAAAGTCATTAATCCACAATATTAGTCTGGGGTTTAGGGGAGAGTGGGGTAAGATGAGCCACTGGGTAAGTTGACCCACCCCTTGTATCTAGGCAACCGTACTATGTGTGGTCATGTGATCACAATGGCAGGAAGCCCTCACCATTGCCATCTTGCAGTGGCGAAAGTAAGCACATTAGAAAAGAGATAAGCCTAATTACACGAGAAAAGTTGTTTTTTGACTGTCAAAGTAAAATTTCTGCATTTTAGGTAAAATGAGGGTTATGTCAAACAAGATTATCTGAGACTAAAATTATATACTACACATATTGGTGTATTTGTAAGGTGTAAAAACATGTGAATCACTTACCTCAAAACTAGCCATGTTTTTTAAGATAGCTGCTTTTCACAAATTGGTGGCTATGGGGCAAATTGAGCCCAAGGCTTTGGGGTAAATTGAGCCAGTGGTTCAACTTACCCCATAAGGCACTGAAATTCAGATGAATCCTTGATGTAATTAAACACTATTTTTCTGAAGTATGCTCAACTGATTTGCTGTGTTTACCATATTTTAATCATTATAGAGAAGAAAAAAAAAGGTAACATGCTGAGAACGTATAAGAGGAAAACAAGCAGGGGCTCGACACCCTTGGAAGAGCTGGAGAGAGCAGTCAATGAAGTCAAGAATGGAAAGTCCATCAGATCAGTGGCAAATAAAAGAAATATTGACAGGTCAAAATTGATAAGGTACATGAAAAAGAGAGCTGTAAAGGAAGTAAAAACAGTTGATTATGGTGGGACGGCAGAAGCAAAAAGAGTCTTCTCAGAGGAGATCAAGAAAGAGCTTGCAGACCACATCAAGAAGCTTGCAGAGCAGTTTCATGGTATTACACCAAAGAAATGTTGTGAAATGGCTTTAGAATTGGCTACAAGAAATAACATTCCCACCCCTAACAACTGGACAGAGAAAGGTTAAGCATTCATGGTTTCATCCTCCAATAGTACTTCTGAGCTATTCTTTTTTTTCTAGAATTTCTAGATTAGAATTCCAGCGGCCATTGGCAATAAGAAACCCACTTATCCTTTCAAGGAGAATGATGAGGCATCTTTACCACGGAGTGATGTCCTCAAGAAGCTGTCCCAACCTCAAAAAGCTGGAGGAACTGCAAGAAGGGACCGACAATTCATATTTCACTGCAACCTGGACAGTTGGAATATTGAGTAGTTCTTTTGAGTCGCTAGATACAGTAGTACTGAAACAGCAGGTTTTTGTTGGTGGTGTGTTGTTCTTAGTTCAAAACTGATTGTTACAAAAAATTCACAGGTTCACTTTAAAAAAAAAAAAAAAACCTTTTTGTTTAGTTTACATGTTATGGCTCAACCTACCCCTTGATGTGGGTCATCTTACCCCAGACCTGGGGAAAATTGAGGCACAATTCCAGTTTTTTTGGAAAGGTCATTATTTTGTGAAGCTTTGTCAGAAATGCATACTGATCATTTCATTTTATAGTAGACATCCTGAAATAAAATAAAACATAGAAATTTGAAATTTCTATGAATAGAAATTTGTTTCTATGTAGTTTTTCCTTGAATCCAGAACCAAATAAGTAAAATTCGGCTCATCTTACCCCACTCTCCCCTACACCGAAATGAAGTAACTTCCTCTCAACCAAATGTGGTTGGATTGTATTAAAAGCACTGCTAAAATCAATAAAAACGATCTTGAACCAACTATTTGAGTGTTCAAGATGCTCAAACACATTATTAGTCAGGGTAAGGAGCACGTCTTCGACCCCCCTCTTGGCACGATATGCAAACTGATTGGGGTCTAATGAGTGGGATACTTCAGAGAGGAGGTGGTTTAAAACTATTTTCTCAAAGCATTTCATTACTGTGGAAGTAAGTGTTACAGGGCGTAGGTCATTAAGTTCTCTAGGTCGGTTGCTTTTAGGCACTGGCACTATTAATGATTGCTTCCACAGACTGGGGACCACTCCATTGTCTAAAGACCATTGGAAGAGCCTTTGGAAGGCTGCCACCTCATTTGCACAACTCTTTAGTGTTCTGTTACTGACACCATCAGGCCCAGTAGCTTTGCGTGGGTTTATGCATCTAAAAGAGAGTCTGACATAATCAGCAGAAATAGCCATAATTGCACACTCCGTTGATCTTAGTTCAGAGTTAATCTCATGCTGCTCTGACTTAAAGTCATGTGTGTCAAACCTACAATAAAAGTCATTCAGCTTATTTGCCATGTCCAGCTCATTGTCTACTGCCATCAGATGGTTCTTGGGCTTATAAACTGTAATTGTTTGCATCCCTTGCCATGCTCTTCTAGGGTCACTGCTGAAAAAAACCTTCAAATTCATGTTTATATGCAGCTTTACAGTCTTTGATCAGGTTTTTAATTTTCCTCTGTACAGTGTTTTATCTTCTGCAGTACTGCCTGATTCAAAATGACATTTTGTAGCGTACACGGTTACGATTTAAGAAATTAAAAAGTTGAACGTCTTATTTCGTAGATAAAAACATACATTACAAACAAACAATACACGTAAGAGGAGGCGCCTAACAGAATGTGTCGTCGCTCGCACATCCGCACCCGGCATAGCTGATGTGTTTTCGAACATCTTTAACCTGTTCCCACCTGCTTCAAGGCCAACACCATAGTGTCTGTCCCCAAGCAACGCACCGTGACCTGCCTGAATGACTACCGTCCCATAGCGCTCATTCCAATCACAATGAAGTGCTTTGAGAGGATTGTCATTACACATATCAAAAAGACGATTCCAGACACCGTGGACCCTCTACTATGTGCATCCCGACAGAAACGATCCACGGATGATGCAGTCAACACCGCCATTCACACAGTGCTCACACACTAGAGGGCAAGATCACATACGTAAGAATGCTCTTCGTTGATGACAGCTCAGCATTCAACACAGTCATCCATGACAAACTGACAGACAAGCTCCTTGCACTTGGTCTGGCATCCCACCTCTGCTACTGGGTGCTGAACTTCCTCACAGGCAGACACCAATGAGTCAGAGTCCACAACCGCATATCCAGCACCAGAACTGCAAGGACAGGGACACCACAGGGCTGTGTGCTGAGCCCCTTGCTTTACACACTCTTCACCTATGATTCTGTTTCCTCCCAGAACAACACCAGCATAATTAGGTATGTAGATGACACTACAATCATCGGGCTGATCACTGGTGGGGCTGCGACAGCACACAGGAAAGAGGTGGCAGACCTTGTGGCCTGATGTAGCAGCAAATCTCCACCTCAACACGGACAAAACCAAAGAACTGATCATCAACACAAGGGGGCAGGTGGAGCCGCATAAACCACCACTATTCATCAATGGGACTGAGGTGGAGAGGGTGAAAACCTTCAAATTCATTTGCACCTACATCAGCGAGGATCTCACCTGGTCCCACAACACTCAAAAGGTCATCAAGACGTCCCAACAAGTCTGTACTTTCTGCAGAGACTGAAGAAATTGAACATGTCAGCAAAGATTCTCAACAACGTCTACAGATGTACAATCCAAAGTGTCCTCTCCACCTCCATCACAGTCTGGTACAGCAACTGTGCAGCAAAAGACAGGAAGGTAATCCAGCATAAGATCAAGTCCTCACAGCGCATCTGAAGGACATTTAACATCTTTGGGGTTCTGCGGAGGTCACACAAAACGATTTGTTTGAACTGCTGCCATCAGTTAGACGCTACAGGAGCCTGAAGGCCAGGACTGCCAGGCTGGCAAACAGCTTTCTACCCACAAACCATCCCAATTCTCAACAAATCTCTCACCCATTAATCTGCCTTTTACTACATGCATAAAAAATATTTAGCACTACATGACATTTGCACAATATTATTAGCACCATTGTTTCTGTTTGTTGTTTTATCCATCCATCCATCTTCTACTGCTGTCTTCTGGGGTCGGGTTGCGGGGGCAGCAGCTTGAGCAAGGAAGCCCAGATTTCCCTTTCCCCGGCCACTTCATCCAGCTCTTCCGGAAGGATCCCCAGGCCAGCCGAGAGACGTGTCCTGGGGCCTCCTTCCAGTGGGACATGCCCGAAACACCTCACCGGGGAGGTGTCCTGGGGGCATACTAACCAGATGCCCGAACCACCTCAGCTGGCTCCTCTCAACGCGGAGGAACAGCTGCTCGATGCTGAGCCCCTCCCAGATGACCGAGCTTCTCACCCTATCTCTAAGGGAGAGCCCGGACACCCTGCGGAGGAACCCATTTCGGCCGCTTGTATCCGGGATCTTGTTCTTTCGGTCACGACCCACAGCTCGTGGCCAGAGGTGAGGGCAGCAACGTAGATCAAGTGGTAAACAGAGAGCTCGTCTTTCGGTTCAGCTCGTTCTTCACCACGACAGACCGGTGCAGAGCTCGCATGACAGCAGACGCCGCACCGATCCGTCTGTCGATCTCACATTTCGTCCTACCCTCACTCGTGAACAAGACCCCGAGATACTTGAGCTCCTCCACTTGGGGCAGGACCTCATCCCCGACCCGGAGAGGGCATTCCACGCTTTTCTGACTGAAGACCATGGTCTCAGATTTGGAGGTGCTGATCTTCATCCCAGCCGCTTCACACTCGGCTGCGAACCGCTCCAGTGAGAGTTGGAGGTCACGGCCCAAAGAAGCCAACAGCACCACATCATCCATAAAAAGCAAAGATGCAATGCTGAGACTCCCGAACCGGACCCCCTCAACGCTTTGGCTGCGCCTAGGAATTCTGTCTATTAAGGTAATGAACAGAATCGGTGACAAAAGGCAGCCTTGGCAGAGTCTAACCCTCACTGGAAACTAATTTGACTTACTGGCGGAAATGTGGACCAAGCTCTGACATCGGTCGTACAGGGACCGAAATTTGTTGTTTTTTTGCTATTCTTATTGCTATTTATTTATTGCTTGAACATGAAATGTAGTCTGCTACTTGGGTCAACTGATGTAAACTGAATAAGAATTTCACTGTGAGGTATAGCAATAGTACACATGACAATAAAATTCTTGAATCTAACTAGACGTATTTATCGTATAAATGCATAACATTACAGTGATCCCTTGCTACTTTGTACTTTGATTTTCGCACGCTCTGTCTGTGGATTTTTTAGGGAAAAAAAAAGCCATACTGTATTGTGGAGAGACATGCTATGACAGTTCTTTGCATGCCAGACAGACGGGGTAACTATAAATGTACTTGCTACTGGCCCTCCTAGGACGTAGAACTAATGCAGTAAACATATTTATTTAAATGATTAAACCTTATACACTGTACATTAAGTGAACAGTTAGCCCTTTCCTTTGAAGTCTCGCGCAGCTACGGTCATTTTAGCAGCAGCCCGGACGTTGAATTAAAGTCTAATCTGTTGTCAGGTTCATTTGTCAGACATTTGTAAGAAATTGTACACAAAAAAGGAGACAAGGCAATCTTCCCAACTCATGCATGAGGGGAGCGAAGAGGAACCGGCCAAGGACAATTCTACTGCGCTCTGCCAATCTCTCCGACTCCCCTTACTTTTATTTGTTACAGAGATCCCTAACTACATGAAGGTCCCGGCCCTCAAGGGGCAGGGAAAAACGCAAGTCTATGGCCGGGACCTTGTGTACTTGTCCTTCTATGTGTGAGCATGTGGGTGAGAAACTAATGCATGTATGAAAAAATACGTAGCGAAACATTCTGATAATGCATAGCAATAACATCGATAAGAGTCACAGGTGTGGGAACGCTCCGACTGGCAGGCTTGAGCGGCCTTCCTTCTGCTTGAAAGAAAACAATGACGAGACAGTTCTTTTCCCACAAACAGTGCACTCATTCTCCCAGCGTACCATCAACATACCTAGCAGTACATCAGCAGTTTATTCATTCATTATTATCATTCAGTATGTGTTTATTCATTCACGCAGCAAAGCATTTCTTCATTGCGAGCATTAATATTTTGTAGCAAATGTATAATCACTATATCTATAATTATTCTAACAATAATTATTCTAACATCTGTACATGATCAAACATGTTAATGGAGAGTTTACACTTTGAAATACCATTTTATGATAAAAGACAAGAAAAATGGCGGAAAGGCCTCTCCCTTGTCCTCTGCTGACACGTCCCACTATAGTCTATTTCTGTCCGCTGGTGCGCATCTGACATCCCTCCCCGCGCTGAACAAGGCAGGCCAGTCCAATCAGTCGAGCAAAGATCCTGCTGCAAACCAAGGTAATGTGATTAAGCCTTTTTTCCTCCCTCTATTCGACCCCATTATGTTTGCCACCTCAATGAAAGGGGATGCAATGAATTTGAAAATAGTAGGTCCTCCTTGTCCCCCCCACCAACCGCGAGTCATTATAATGATGAGCAGTTATTTATGTGAACAAAAGCAGTTAAATGATGAGACTTGAAGGATTAGAGGGCTGGTGCGGGAGTGGGAAAAGGTTAGTGGGGATATGGAGCGGAGGAGGCGGAGATTAGTTACAAAATTCCTTTCGGAAATTGCTGAGTCACTGCAAGGGGAAAGCAGCAAACCAGCTATCGTTCTCCTTCTGTCTTGTCCTCGTCCAAAAGAGCCATGCTAATACACATGTCCTCTCTTGCCGCACCCTGCCATCAGCGCCAAACACTCAAACGGTGGCGAGATAGTGCCCGCCAAAGATTTTTCAGTTTCTTTGCTACCGCCGGAGAGCCGTGGCATGGACAAGGCAAGATATCAACTATGGTCTGGTGCAATTACATCACGTTTTCAAGGCTTGGATAACGACCAATCACAGTTCACCTGTTTTCTGGCTTTGGTCATGCTTGTGACCTTCCGAGGCGAAACCGCAATTGATCTTTACCTAAGCCTTCAGCATTTGTGATGTAATTTTCGGTTGAAAGGTTTTGAGAAAAATGCAAACTATCAACTGGACATGAAAAATGATTTATTTGTGAAATTAACTGACTCGTTACTGGTGAAAAAAAAATACCCCCAAAAATGTTTGGGCATGCCAATTATGTAATTTCTCCAAGCAAGGTAATCATGATAAAATAAATAAATAAATACACATAAATATATATATATATATATATATATATATATATATATATATATATATATATATATATATATATATATATATATATATATATATATATATATATATATATATATGTACAGTGCGCCCCCGTTTTAAGCACTCCCTGTTTTACGAATTTTTCATCTTACGAACGTGGACGGCGGCGTTTTTTGTCCCCCTCTTACGCACAAACCTTTCATCTTACGAACAATCCAACATGCCGGTCAGTGTGTTCGCACTATATTTTTCGCTTTGCTGGGTCAACAAAATTAACTATTCTCGCATGACACAGAAACGCCGATATGTTATTGGTCTTATAAAGTCACAGTCACGGTCTCAGTCACGGAGATGCCGGTATGCTATTGGTTGATTAAGGTCACAGTCACGGTCTCAGTCACGGAGATGCGGATATGCTATTGGCCGGCGTCATGTCAATCACAGAAATGCCGATATGCTATTGGCCGAATGCCTTCATCTAGCTTGATGGCACAGCTGGTCGGTGTGTTGGGAAGACTTTGCAAACTTTATCTGTTAGACATGGCTTCTAAAATTGCAAGTGGCGGTAAAGGAAGAAGTAAGAGGATGATGACAATAGAAACCAAGCAGGAGATAATAAAAAAAATATAAAGGAGGCGCATGCATAGTTAACCTTGCTCGTGAGTATGGCCGTAACCGCTCGGCAATCTTCTAAGGGCAAGACTTTCCTTGCCGGGGGAGGGACCTCGATCGACAACAAAACGGAGAGGCTTCTTCTATTATGGATTAAAGAGAAGGAAATCGCTGGTGATATGTTCTAGTTTGAGAAAAGTTCTTGTTTAAGAAAATAAATCAATAAATTCTGCAGGTTGGTCTCTGCTCCCCTCCTCCTCCACCCAGCTCAAGTCACGTCGCCCCAAAGGCAAATGTCATTTTTCCTTTATTAGTTAATTTAACTGTACAGTAGGTTATGTTACTCATTTTTAATATGTGTATAAAGTCGTGATGTTTTTACCTAAGGTTTTTGCACGCGTTGCACGCATTCACGAACTAACATAGGTTTGGATTGCCCGTCATACGAGCAGTTCGAGTTACGAGCGTAGCCGCTGAATGGATTAAGTTCGTAACACGGGGGCCCACTGTATATATATATATATATATATATATATATATATATATATATATATATATATATATATATATATATATATATATATATATATATATATGTGTGTGTGTGTGTGTGTGTGTGTGTGTGTGGGTGTGTGTGTGTGTGTGTGTGTGTGTGTATATATATGATACCAAAGACAAAAATTTGGTTTGGAAGCTAAAATAGAATTTCAAAGTGCTTTTTCGTGTGCCTTGACATGCAGTTGTTCTGCATGATACTGGGGGGGAAAAAGGTTAATGTTAACATACAGCAAAATAACAATCGTAGCTATCGCTAAAATACATATCTCACCTCACCTGAGTTGAAACATAATCACCAGGTTCCAGTGAGCTGAAAGTATAATTGCGCATGCCTTAATATCAACGCCTCAAGGTAGGGAGAGGCATGATAAATGAATAAAAAGAATTCCGTTATTTGCATTAAAATTGGTTTTAACGACACCAGACAATTGTCAAATGTTGGAAAGCTAAAGATAAACGCACTGGGTAAATTTTGGATCAGCCTATAAAGAGGAGTTGATGGTAACGACATGCGATCGACATTTCAAACAGTAGCCACAATCCCCTCAGTCAATGAGTGGACTGACGGAGCAGTGCCATCTACTGGGAAATCTGAACAATACTGGGCCCTGTGATGTCAAACGGAAAGAAGATGACTCGAAACTTGTATAGAGACAGCAAAAGTACACTGCAAAAAATGTCCATCCATCCATTTTGCAGAGCTGTTTATCGTCACAAGGGTCACAGGCTTGCTGGCGCCCACCTCAGCTGGCTTTAGACAAAAGGCAGGAGACACCCTGAACTGGTTGCCAGCCAATCTCAGGGCACACACACACAAACAACCCATCACGCACCATATCACACCTAAAGACAATTTAGTATGTTCAATTCACCTGCCATTCATGTTTTGGAGTAAGGGAGGAAGCCGGAGTGGCCGGAGAGAACCTAGACGGACTCGGGGAGAACATGCAAACGCCACACAGAAAGGCTGGAGCCAAGTGGATTTGAAGCAGGACCTTTGAACTGTGAGGCGGACGTGCTATTCCCTGCGCCCTGAGCCGTTGCAAAAAAAGTTCTGATGGGAAAAGAGAGAAAACTATAGAAATTGGCTATGTACTATTTAATTGAGGCAGACATGGTGTGCGAATAGAACAAGAACACGCACACACATCAATGTCGGCTTGGATTACTTCTCAGACATGTATGTTGCTGCAATGACATCTCATCCCTCCCGAGGGATCATACTTCCATTCACATTGGGTAAATGGCTATTAATAGAGATACCTAATCAATGGGCACACTTATGTGCACACACAATAACCTTGAGCTGGCTTGACACCTCACTGCAGTGGATAAAAACATTACTACATACAACAGGGAAAAAAGAAACATCTCTAATTCGATGTGAGTCATGACGTGTGTCTATAATGTGGGTTCATTGCTACAGCAAAGAGACAAAAGGGTTGAGGTCTTTTCTTTAGCTCTGACAACAAGGACAAGAAACAACCTTGGACGGCAGACGACTTTGTGCTCCAAACGACAGTTGCACAGTAAGGCTGCACGATTATGTCCAAAATAATAATCACAATTACTTTGGTCAGTATTAAATTTATGATTATTCGTCATGTTTGGTCAAGCGTATCTATTTTTTACATTTTGTTTTTAAACAAGCAGTATAAACTAGGCTTCATAGCCTAATAATAAAGTGAAATAAAACTAGTAAATATTAATTTTAAAGAAATCAACTAAGACATGGCAAAAACTTGGCACATGGGTCAACACAGCTAACTTACTTGCTGAGTGCAAACCAATGAAAGAAAATGAAGACTACTTGCAACCAAACACATACTACTCTTACCTTAAAGTTAAAACCTTAAAGTTTTTTGCAAGGAATAACAGTTTAAAAGTACCAGAACCACTGGAAGTAAGTATGGACTTAGCAGTCAAAATGTCATTTTTGATCATTTTGAAGTGAGTATGAAAATTATAATTTTTGGTAAATTCAAAATCAATTTATCCCAATTTTTGGCAATTCAGATTTTCCAAAATGGGTCTCATTTGACAGATAGCAAGGTATAGATGCACAGTATTAGGAATCAAGTGAGAAACACAAAGTCATTTCACCCAGGCGCTGATGGGAGGCTGCTAAAAGTATCCAAATCTCTTGAAATGAGTATGGAAGTCGCAGTCAAAATGTCATTTTCGGTCATTTCAAACTAAATTTATTCTAACTTGTTGACAATTGGATTTTTTAAAATGGGTCTCAATTAACAGTTGGCACGGTATATTAGGAGGTGAGAAAAGCAGAGCCTTTTGTCATGCAAACATGTGGGAAACATGGTCATCTAAAGGCTTTAAAGGAGGAAATGAAAGCTGAAATTCATGAAGCGCACCTGCAAAGCCAACGTCAGCGTCGTCAGCATGTCCCACTATTGTCTGTTGCATGATTTGCTCGCTTGCTATTTCTTAAGCTTAATTAAGTCTTAACCTTCCGTTTGCTCTCTGGTGGTAGGGTGACTGAAAATGCTTGATTTGACATGTACAGTAGCCGGCTTTTAAATGTTAATATCGCCGAGGATCAGCTCAATTAATTGTGGCCACCAATATCGTTGTGATTAAAATTCACTTAATTGTGCAGTCCTACAGCACAGCGGCATTATCACAATGGCTTTGGCCTTTGCAGCCGAGCGACACACACAACATCGGCAATATACAATCCCTCTTGCTTTCATTTCCAGCTAGACGTCATAAAAAGGACACTTGCCTTGAATGAATGAATGAGTGAATGAATACTTCATTCCCGCTCGGGTCACTGATTCAACTGTGAATGATAATTAATGACTGAGTAAAATTCAGTTGTATTTTATAATGTAGAATTCAGAAAATGCATTAACATCACTTTTTTCCAGTATGGTATTTGGTCCGTAACATGAACAAGACAACATGGACAAAATGAGAGTGTTTCACAAAGGACTAAAGCAATAGGATGATCTAAACCAGCAGTCACCAAAGTGGTGCCTGTGGGCACTGGGTAGCCCCCTAGTGTCACATGAGTAGCCAGCAGACCTGTTCTGCAAATAGTTTCCAAGTGATAGAACATTGTGATATTTTCTAGGAATTTTATTTACGATTATGCTTATATGACATATACATTATATATTACACTTGATTTACATACTCACTCCAGCTGTTTATTCATTATTGTGAGAAATCAATAACATCACCAGGGTCTATGTCAAATGGTAGCCCTTCATTTCCCTCAGTACCAAAGAAGTAGCTCTCGGTTTCAAAAAGTTTGGTGACCCCTGATACAAACAGTTGAGAGACTGAACTTCGGAGAATTTGGACAATTGCTTGGGTCTGAACAACTGATCAATTATCAAAACTCATTATTAATTTGATTATCAAGTACTTGTCAGTAATTCGATTTAGTTAAAAATGGTTTGTTTTTCAATTTTGTTCAACTTTTTGTTCTATACATTCGAGGAATTATTGAATTATATGTAGCAATTGTGTTTTTTCTCTCTAGAGCAAATTGGCTGTGTTCAAACTTGCTTTATGCTGCTATACTGTCAAATCTACGTTTTCGGAATAAAACCTCAATCTCTTTTTTGATGAATGTCTATGGTCATGATGGCGGTCATGATTAGAACCAAGTTTTTTGATTGGTGTTGCTGTTCTTGTTATGTTACTAAATGTAAAAAAAAAAAAAAAAGGAAAAAGAGAGAGAGAGAGAGAGAGAGAGAACCAAGGATTTTTTGTTGTTGCTATTGTTCTTGATATGTTACAAAAAGTTAAAAAAAAAAAAACGACTTTATTCTTCATTCAATAAGTGCTTGCTTATATTTGGCGTTGATTGTTTTTGACTACTGATAGGTGGTCTTTGTGCATAGTTGTCCGTTTTAAATGAAGTGGATATACATCTTGTTCCCCTGGCGTGTTGCGGTTGAAAAAGCAGCCGTCATGCATCCAACCACCTCACCTCATCTCATCTCACCGCTTCATCCATCCA
>NC_142380.1:20771779-20806779 GCF_059441005.1 Hippichthys cyanospilos
TTCACTTGAGTGGCGTGCCCATTTGACCAAACTCAACATTTCACTTCAACTGTATAGACATGGATTGTGTTGCGTTATTCAAGATAAAAAAAGATAATAATGGTGTATAATATTTCCCTTATAATGCTTAAACTTTAAGTTTTCTACTTTACTAATATATCAGGAATACTCAATGTTAATGTCTGCTTCAACAGTGTTAGTGCTCTATGCTATTTACGGTATGTTATATTGGCAACTAAGCTGTTTTTGTTTTTGAAGCCAGTCATTATTTACTGATACTGAATGTGGCCTTTAAATATTAATTGTAACCCTGAAATATTGTTCTGTAAATACAAGTTGAATCATTTTTATGAATCAAATCAAAAGTGTTTGAACATCAGTTTTACTTGCATTGATTTTCTCACACAATTCATTATGGGTGCAATAGCATCCGTACAGACATGTTTGGGTTTTGCATTGGGCCAAAATATCAGGATTGCCAAGCACATGTTGGAAAGCAATCTCCGCTGTAAAATCAATGGCGTCATTGCTACTAAGTCCACCTAATATGCGCGCGGGCATCTGTTGGAAACCTTAAATGTCAGTCTTCAGGAGAATGAAGCGTGAAAGGTTTTCAGAGATCAACAACGGAATCCGCTTTCTTCACTCCCAATGCTCATTGTCTGCACTAAATGTCACTGCCATCCGGTCCATATCAAAGTATACGATTGCTGTCCTAGCAGGAGCTAACGCAAGACAGGAAGACAGAAAACCAGTTGGCCTTTTCCATTTAATACCCAAACATAAATAGAGCTTTTTGGTCACTTCGGATGCTGTGCTATTTTCCACTAGCTGCATCGCCTCACAAATGGGGGGCTGTGAGAGGGTATCAGGCTGTCTGCTTGTACCGTCAAATCGCATTTCATATCGTTTTTAAAGCAGTTTCAAAGAAATTTTATACCAACATATGTTGGATGCTCGTGACAGGAGCAGGATGTTTTTTTCTTTTCATAATCTGAGCGAATTAATTTGAACAGGAGGTGCGAGTGAGTGTATGTATGTACATATCCAGCCATCTATCTTCTACCGCTGTATTCCAGGGTTGGGGCGCAGGGTTAGCATCCTGAGCAGGGTAGCCCAGACTTCCCTCTCCCCAGCCACTTCATTCAGCTCCTTTGGTAGGGTCGCCAGGCGTTCCCAGGCTAGTCGAGAGACATAGTCCCTCCAGCGTGTCCTGGTTGCCCCCGGGGCAAAACCTACACACAAAACTTACAGTGTATACCAATGGTCCATACCTCCACACTTGAAGCAACCTGGACTTTAAGCTTGGCGAGAGCTGACTCGACCTCCGTAGGTGTTTCCCCTTCCACAACTCGCCCCTCTGCCTCTAGCCAGCCATCCACATCCGTTGATCTGCCTCCTTCTTTTTAGCCTTTGTGTCCTTTGCTTTTTTCTGCGCTTGGGCTAATTGAAGTCTGAGAAGCCGCTCCTGCATTCCTTTCACTCTCTCATCAGATTTGTTATGCATTGGAACATACATTTTTAAATGGTGAGTCACATGTGGATTAAAATAACCCCAATTACCTTTCAGGAGATCAGGGTCTTCAGAAAGCTTCTCCCTGACCTCCATAGAAAGTGTGTCTAGAGCCTCCATTCTACAAATCATGCAAGATGACTTGTTGGGTTGGATGTGAACCGTTCTTATCTGTCCACAAGTTCAGGCAGGCATCGAGTTGTGCAGCGGGATCCATGGTGTTTATGAAGTCCGGAACTTTTGGAACTGTTGATGCGGAGGAAGGGAAAGAGGTCCTGGAGCACAGCAAACTGTGGCATGGCAAAAGGAGCAAACAACCAAACAGGGTCAATCATATTAAAGCTGGAACACCTCAAGATTTCATCAGATTGGTGAACTGAGGAACAGCATGCCTGAATGAATCTTACCATGTCTCCGCAAGCCAAATTCATACCATCAGTGTGTCTCTTGAGTGCTTCGATCCAGGGTGCGCCACCGCCCATCAATGCGGGGATCCTCTTCTACAAAAAATCTAAATCTTTCAATGTCATATGATAAAATAACCCATGATGGGCTGGTATAATGGGGTAATTTTTCCAATGGTGGCATATATCTATAAGATGGTCTAGTTTGAATTCCAGATTGTGGTCTGGTCTGAATCTTTTAATCATTAGGGGTCAAAATGCTGTTGTTATTTGTTGCTTGGTTTCTCCAGTCGTCATCTATTGGGTGCGCGCATTGCATGCATGTGGTAAGTGGTGAGGAGTTAGTTGGGAGGTATGAAATCAAACAATGGGTTCCTCCCTTCCCCTGTCTCAATGTCTGTGTCTACCCCATCCTGTTGCTGGGTGCGTTTTTTTTCGCCACACTGACTTAATTTGTCCGCAAAGGACAACCACTCTGGACCTAGTCAAGCACACTGTCCACAGTTTGCCTGTTTAATTGTTTGGTCAAAGTGTATGTCTTTATGTTGGGGGATCGTCTGGTCAGTCACCACATGGTTCCCTGTCGATTTGGGAGGTGCAGTGGTCCTGCCCTGTTCTGCAACCCCCGATGGCGGGTCAAATTGACCATCTTTTCCCCCCTGAAAAGCAGCTACAGCAGTCATCATCAAACACATTTCATGCAAATTTCGCCACATCTTAACAGACTCCTTTATTTCTCTGGTCAAACTTCTCTTCTTCCATCCACTTACCTCTAACTTCTCCCTCAAATCTTTTTCCAATGTAATGATTTCCCTTTCTGCCATCTGAAAATCCTTTGCCAAATGTGCAAATGTACATTTATCTATTAAACTTTTTGTCCTCCTTCCATTTCACCCAGATCCATTTCCACTCGGCTTGTTTCATTTTTTGCTTCTTCTTTTCCACACATGCCAACAACTGACTTTTTAATTCCCTCCATAATTCATCCATTGTTTTATGCCATTTTCTACCATAACTTTCATAACCAAATTTACAACAGTCTGCATCCCACTCTTCCTCCGAATTCACTGATGGCATACTCACCTTCTGAAATAGTAGTCAATAAAGTCCCTGTCCATTTTTGAGGGTCCCAAAATCAACAACGTATACGGAAAGGATGCAAGCCCTCCTGTGTCCGGGGTTGCGGCAGCTACTACGAGACGCGAGCCTGTTACTATACTCAACTCTTCAACTAATACTTAATTAAACACCGATCCGTGTCCTCTGTTACCACGGTTACTTGAGCAGGCCTTGTCCTCTGTTACCTTGGCTAAAGTCAAACATGTCAAACTTGCCTCGAACACTGGTTAAAATTACAGTACTTACAGAGATATCACCATACCCTCAGTCTCCCGATTGAGACTATTCAATCGAGCAGAATTCGGATATACAACAGGTTTCTGCTTACCTTTCTTTTGGTGCACCAGGGAGAGCAAAGTCTGGCAAAATCTCTGCCCACTCCTCTGTCCTTTTCAATCTGATGATCCAAGAATCATATCGGGGTCACCAATTAAAGGAACCAAGAAAAACAGATCGGAGCAGAAAATAACAACCTTTCACCTTCCACATTAAGTTCCTATACAGTTTGGGGGCATGTAGTCCCACACTGGAAAGCAGTTGTGTGTGTGGGGATGGTGACTTTAAAAGTCTTTCATTTGCCAACCATTATTTAGAAGAGGTGGCATCTGGTCTCAACGCCCTTGGGGCCAAGTCATTCCTGTTTTTTATACCGACTTCCAGTCATGTCAATTCTGATTAGAATAGCACAATTTCATGAACATGCTTTTTTATTGATACATTGCAGTTAAAAAAAAAAACACACATTTCCTTAAAAAGAGCTATACAAATAAAATTTGAGTGATTGATTGATGAGTCCAACCGCTCTTTGATTTGAGCTGCCAGTCATTGTGCCGTCTGTCAAAGCTCCCAGAAGGGGAAGGAAAAACTCAAAAATCCCAATTTGGGGAAAATCAGAAAGCTTCAGAAGGGACCACAGGTAAGCGGAGCCCCTTTCCGGGCCCACAGGTTGACGTGGATGCTGCATATACCAAATACAGACAAATACAGATACACAATATAGATTACAGAAAACATATTGTGCTATATAGTGCAATGATGTCTTGACAGCAGGCAAAGCCATTGGGCAGGAACCTTCCCACAGTCCAGCCCAAGTGGATGATCAGATGTTCAGTCTCCTCACCCGCGATGGTCGATCAGCGCAGGACCAAATGGGGGCGGTCAAGTCATCCTTTCCCATTTAGCTAGCCCCCTCTCCGGGAGAAGGGGGCGGGAAAAAGAAGACAGCTGCAGACAGTCCCATTAACTAAATGCTTGGGAGTATAAATGTATTTTTAGTCGGGATTTAAAGATTTCTACTGAGGTGGCTGCGCGAACATCCATAGATAGGGCATTCCATAGTCCTGGCGCGTGAATGGAAAAGTCCCTTGATCCCGCTGACTTGTTTTTAGCCTGAGGGGTCGAAAACAAACCGGCATTTTGTGACGGAAGTTGTCGGGACGGAACATATGGTGATGCTAGGTCGACGAGATAGGAAGGAAATAAACTGTGTAAAATTTTGTAATTATTATCAACACCTGAAAATCTCAGGTGTATTGGAAGCCAATGCAGGTCGGCTAGTACCGGAGTAATATGATCGAACTTTCTCATCCTTGTCAAGACTCTCGCTGCTGTATTTTGTACAGACTGCAGGCTTTTGACGCAAGACAAGGGTAGCCCAGAAAACAAAACATTACAATAGTCAAGGCACGACAAATGCATGAATTAATGTTTCAGCATCACTAGGAGAAAGAATAGGTCGAATTTTAGCGATATTACCAAGGTGAAAAAACACAGTTCTTGTCGTATCATTAATATGTGTCTGAAAAGAGAGAGTTGAGTCAAATATCATGTTGAGCGTTTTTGCAAAACTATTTTGGGCATTAGTGCAGTTATCCTGGTTCAAAGTGGTATTCTTAATCAAGTGCTGAAGATGAGCTGGGACAATAATTAACATCTCTAGGGTTAAGAAGCAGAAAATTGGAAGACCCATTGTTTAATCTGTGCAAGGCAGGCCTCCAGTTTACTGCACTTGCACGGATCTGTTATTTCTAAAGGCATGTATTGTTGGGTATCATCAGCAATGAAAACTGATAGCATGTTTACATATAATATCGCCAAGAGGGATCATGTAGATGTGTCAAGGTTATCTTTAAAAGTAGACTAAGACAAGCCCTGCTGCTAAACAGCAAAATAGTAACTCAGACCAGCCAAGATCGGCTTTTCTCCGCCTAGGCAAAGGGAAAAGAGCATGGGATACATACTCATGCGTTGCCAATAGCATTTTTTGTCGTTCAAGCATCCCTGCCTGCTTTTTATTCATTCAGCAAAGCATTGCAAATTAGACATAACAAAAAGAGCCAGCCGGGTGCCACCAACAGCTGGGCCAAGGTCCCAGCTCACACTTTCCTGCGTCAACAGATTTATCTAAGGACTGGGGCGAGAAGTAGTAAGATTGCATATATGAATGGCAATGCACACTATTCTAGACAAGAAATAAGCACATAATGATAACAACCTAATATATAATTCCCTTCACATATCCCCGATTATCATTATTAAAACACATCAAACGATGTCGAAAGCTATTGCTTGAGTGGGAGAACTACCCAAAAACCCAGTGGGAAAAAAGTAGAAACCCTTCCCAAGCAAGAGCTTGTTACAAAAGAAAAAAAAGCAAAAGCTAAAGCTCTTTTTGGTCCAATACATGTATACAGTATACACATCAGAAACCATGGGATATCAACATCCTACGTCTAAAATCTTTTCTGTAGGTGCATCTTGAATGGTTTACATCGATGTTGAATCATTGTCGGAGTCGGAGTCAACAGGTTGATATTCAGTCATGGCCACGGTCACTTGTGCTGCTAACCCCAACAGCATCCATGATTGTCTCTTTTGGATGATTATAAGTTAAGTAGCATATAATTGTGAAGCTGTGTGCATAAAAGACGCCTCCGTGAAATCAGTCAATCAGTCAACGTGTATACTTTATGATTTAAATAATTCAGTAACTCGATGTGTTTGTACACAGTCACAGGAAAAAGAGCACCAAATATGGCAAATGCAAACCCGCTGCCTTTGCTTTGTCAATCAATTTGTCTTTGTCAGGAATGCTCCAGGGCATGCCAATTGCATCAAAAATAAACTGAAGTTTGTCTGGTGATTGGGACCAGTGGTTTGTCAGTGTTGCATCTAGACCTATGGGTGGAGTTCTCAGTAGTTAAAAAAACGTGATGTTTATCACTGTTCCCGTGACGTCAGGAGCTGAGGTTGCCCATGACGCTGATGGGCAACCGCTGTCCGGACACAAGGGCGCCGCCCAGCACCAAGCAGCATGCTGCTCGGAGGAGTGCTGGCGGATAGGCCATTCTCCTGATAGGAGTGTGTTTACCACAAAAACCCTTTCTCCCACTGTGGTCTTTCGTTGGTGCAACGTCCGTGCATTTGGGGGTCCTGATCCTCACTTCGTGGGACTGGCCTCGATAGGCCCGTCAACAGGGGGTCGAAGGATCTTGCACTGCGACTGGTGGATCCCCCCGTTGCATCCTTCAACTTTCACCGCAGTTGGTGTCGCTGCGATCACCTGGAATGTCCCAACGAGGTCGTCAGCACCTTGAGAACACCTAGTCTCTGAGCTTGACCTGGATATTCTGTGGGATAGAACACACTGGCCAGTCATTGTGCTTATGCATCTCCCTTGTGCCAAACAGTCTTTTCATGTGAACTGGAATAGAACATCCACTAGGTGGCTGGTCAGGGGTAGTCCGTAGTCCGTATGGTCCTCCATATACTATTTCAAATGGTGATAACGTTTTTGCTTCAGCGGAACAATTCTCATTCCTGTGGCCACAATAGCAATGCAATCTGGTTGCTGTCTCTTTATCACTTGCATTGTTTTTATGAGTATGGCCTTGACCAGGGGTGGGCAACTCCAGCCCTCGAGGGCCGGGGTCCTGCATGATTTCCAGTTTTCTCTCCCTAAAACACCTGATTTAAACCATTAGCTCATCAACAAGCTCTGCTGGAGCTTGAGAATAATCCTAATCATTTGATTCAGGTGTGTTTGAGAGAGAAAACAGGAAAACATACAGGACACCGGCCCCCGAGGCCTGGAGTTGCCCACCCCTGGCCTTGACTGTCCCATTTGTTCTTTCAACAAGCCCTTCTGATATTCAACAGTTCTCCAACTTTTCTTACAACTTTTTTAAAAAATGTAATGCACTGTCCCTTCTAATTACTCTCAGAAAGCCAAATGTCGGTATGATTCAATCTCACAATGCTTTGACAATTGTTTTTGCATCGCAATGCGCTGTTTGGAATAATTCAACCCACTTTAAGAATGCATCTAATATGATGAAGCCTAATGGCTTATTTAAATCAATGTTTTCCAGCTATATCATTAGAAATGGTTCGGGTGGCTCTGGAAATTTGCCTCTATGTGGTCACAAATAAACTTGCGCATTATTCTGAAAACAGACATAACAATATTTACCAAAGAAATTTTGAGTATAATGTGAACCCATTTGCAACTGATCATTTATATTCACCCCTGTTGACATATGGCAAAGCTCATGTGTCAACTTTGCTGCTCATTCAAATAAAAACTTTAGTAACCATAGTTTTCCATCTGCCAATCTCCTTATTCCTTCAACATCTTCTTGTGCTCCTTTATTTAGCTAATATTGTTGCTCCAGTTTGGGAGCTGATTTTTACCTTGATTTCAAGATGGTCTGTGTGTCTTGTTAATCACGAGGTGTGTCACCCGCATTGACACACCTCGTGATGAACAAGCTTGCTGGACTTGTACGTCCTGTCACCTTTAATTCCCATTATTATGTTGAATCCTCAATCAAATTTCTCTAGAGAAACTCCTGCCTGCTTGTATGCACTAAAACTCGACGATTTCGTCCTGTTTCCACTGAAATTTGGCAAAGAATGCACCATGTTTGAGCTGTGATCGCAGTGAAAGCCACTCACACTCTCCCTCTCGGTCTGTCCCCACCACTCTGCCTCCGGGTCGGCCCCCTATGGGAAGCCTTTGCATAATGTCTGTAAGAGATGTCAAGTATTACTGAAGTCTATGCTACATCATACAAGCATTAGTTCATCAGCCATGTTTTCCGTGCGGAAGCAAAGAAATTCAGGAAGGTATGCTTAGCATCACTCTGTCTTTCAGGTGCTTTTTTCGTTTTGTTTTGACCTCCCTCAAAAACCTTGAAAGTTAGCCATCATTCTTATTGGCCATTGAACCAATGCACTTTTGTGTTGCTTAGCAACATAAGCCAGTCACTGGTTTTATGTATTTAAAAAAAACAAGTCAGTCTGCCCTGAGTCTGTAGACTAGCCTTAATAAGACAAGCCAAGGTGTGCTTTGAGTGCATGTGTCACATGTTTGTTTTTTTTTTCTAAAATAAAACATGAGTGTTGACACCCTTTTCCATGTTGGCAATGAGACAGCAGTATATGTGGTCAACAGACACATGGCAATTACCTTTGGTATCTAGAGCTACTTCAAGTCATGAAACCCGGAAAACATGCAGTACCTCCGCAACCGACTTTGGACACCCCTGGTGTAACATGTTGCTACAGAGGCGCGGCTCTCCTGCTCCAGCAGCCTGTTTGCCAAGCGAAAAACCCCTCCCCCCCAAAAAAAGCTGGGCTCACTCATGTGGGTAACAGCACAATAAACGCAGTTTATTGTTTTTTTTTTTTTTTCCCCCCATGGTTTGATGTCAGATACCGTCAATGCACACATAGCTCACTAAGTAGAATGGTGCTTGGCTGTATTCATGTATATGTATGTATATGCTTGGGAATGCACTGCCCCACTTCAACTACTTTTTTAATAATGAGTGCTTTTGAATACTTTTCTCTCTTGCACTTGGTGAAACTCATAAGTCCCCCCCCACATTTTTAAGACCAACTTAATTATTTCAGTGCGTCATCTTCTTTCTTAATCTCTTTGATCTACTGTGGATGGATCCATTAACCCTTTGCAATATTTTGACCATTTTGGGGTCAATTCCACAACATTGTGGGGCTGGCACACTCCTGCTAGTGTGTAACTAGGTTGAATTTTGACATGCTGCTGCCATCTGGGTGAAATTTCAGCTCCCGGTGTATTCTTTCACTGCTTTCCCTTTGATGTGAAGGTGAGAGGATGGGTTAACTGTTCTTTTTTTCCAAGTTGAACCAGCACTGCCTCATTTTGCTGGCAAGTGGTGGAATAGGGGGAGAACCTGCGCTTATTTGTATGACCTCGATTAGAAAACTGGGCAAAAAAAAGGACTGCAACAATATCATTAAATGATAAAGTTGAGGGTAATGGGCCAGCCCCCATTTAGGCCTACAGTATTGATAGGAGGAAAAAAATGGCCGCTATGAGCTAATATAGAAACACAAGGTGGAGATTTACGCAAGACTTTAAGATAAATAAAGAGGCGGCCAACTGGACCTCTGGTGCCCGAGATACTGTACTTGTGCATGTCAAGCTCCGCATGCTTTGAGACCATTTAGGCCAGTTTGCAGAAAAAGTGGGTCGGTGCCGAGAGGCAGACTGGGACTTGTTGTTCTTTTGATGAGCACGGCAACAAAATCACTAGTCTTCCACTCGGCACCGCCGAGACGTTGGGCCCTGCAAGGAAAAGCCGCCGCCCTTTCACTGCATGACTAACTTGCATTCCTTGCATTACAATTCAAATATGGGAAATACACTGACACGAGATCACTCTGGTTTTGGTTTATTTATTTATTTTTTGTCCAAAATGGGCAATTTTGGGGTTTGGCATGAGCAAATTGATCTTTGTTATGGAGCCTGTCCTTCCTTTTTAAACACATTTACTGTCTTATACGCAAAATTCTTTACCATTTTTTTTCCCGCATGTACAGTTTACCAGCATATTTTATGCTTCAGCATGAGTATAGTGACCTTTTTTATGGCTCAGCCTGAAGTGATGACGTGGGTCCCCCCTTACATGGGCTAACCACTTGTGGGAAGAGCCATAGGGGTCGGATGCAAAGTGAGCTGGGCGGCAGCCAAAGGCGAGGACCTTGGCGCACCGTTTCCTGGCTACAGAAGCTTGCTCTTGGGACACAGAATGTCAACTCTCTGGCGGGGAAGGAGCCTGAGCTGGTGTGCAAGGCCGAGAAGTTCCGACTAGATATAGTCGGTCTCGCCTCCACACACAGCTTGGGCTCTGGTACCAGTCCTCTAGGGAGGTGTTGGACTCTCTTCCACTCTGGAGTTGCCCACATTCTTGTTGCCCCCCAGCTCAGCGCCTGTACATTGGGGTTTACCCCAGTGGACAAGAGGGTAGCCTCCCTCCGCCTTCAGGTGGGGGGACGGGTCCTGACTGTTGTTTGTGTCTATGCACCAAACAGCAGTTCAGAGTACCCTACCTTTTTGGAGTCCTCGGAGGGTGTACTGGAGAGGGCTCCCTCCGGGGACTCCCTCACTCTGCTAGGGAACTTCAATGCTCACGTAGGCAATGAAAGTGAGACCTGGAGGGATGTGATTGGGAGGAACGCCCCCCCTTTATCTGAACCGGAGTGGTGGTTTGCTATTGGACTTCTGTGCTCGTCACGGATTGTCCATAATGAACACCATGTTCAAACATAGGGGTGTCCATATGTGCACTTGGCACCAGGACATGCTAGGCCGCAGTTTGATGATCAACTTTGTGGCTGTATCATCGGATTTGCAGCCACATGTTTTGGACACTCGGGTGAAGAAAGGGGCGGAGCTGTCAACTTATCACCACCTGGTGGTGTGTTGGTTCCTATGGTGGGGGAGGATGCCGGCCAGACCTGGCAGACCCAAACGTATCGTGAGGGTCTGCTGGGAATGTGAGAAGGAGTCCCCTGTCAGAAGGAGTTTCAACTCCCACCTCCGGCAGAATTTCTCCCAAGTCCCGGGGGAGGCGGGGGACATTGAGTCTGAGTGGACCATGTTTCGAGGCGGCTAATCGGAGTTGTGGCTGTAAGGTGGTCAATGCCTGTCGTCGCGGCAATCCCCGAACCAAGAGATGCCGTCAATCTGAAGGAGGAGTCCTATTGGGCCTTTTTGGTCTGTGGGACTCCAGAGGCAGCTGACAGGTACCGGCTGGCCAAGCGGAATGTGGCTTTGCCGGTCGCCAAGGCAAAAACTCGGGTGTGGGAGGAATTCGGTGAGGCCATGGAAAGCGACTTCCAGACGGCTTCGAAGAAATTCTGGTCCACCATCCGGCGTCTCAGAAGGGGGAAGCAGTGCACCATTGACACTGTGTACAGTGGAGATGGGGCACTGCTGACCTCACTCGGGATGTTGTGAACCGGTGGGCAGAATACTTCGAAGAACTCCTCAATCCCACCGACATGTCTTCTTCTGAGGAAGCAGGGTCTTCGGGCACCAAGGTGTGCTCTCCCATCTCTGGGACTGAAGTCACTGAGGTGGTTCAAAAACTCCTTG
The DNA here is from genome assembly GCF_059441005.1 of Hippichthys cyanospilos. Lineage (NCBI taxonomy): Eukaryota > Metazoa > Chordata > Actinopteri > Syngnathiformes > Syngnathidae > Hippichthys > Hippichthys cyanospilos. The sequence continues at coordinate 20,783,241 of NC_142380.1, forward strand.
GTGGCAAGGCCCCGGGGGTGGATGAGATCCGCCCGGAGTTCCTGAAGGATCTGGATGCTGTAGGGCTGTCTTGGCTGACATGCCTCTGCTACATCGCTTGGACAATGCCCCTGGATTGGCAGACTGGGGTGATGGTCCCCCTTTATAAGAAGGGGAACCGGAGGGTGCGTTTGAACTACAGAGGAATCACACTCCTCAGCCTCAGGTCTATTCAGGGGTGCTGAAGAGGAGGGTCCATCATGAAGTCTAGTCTCAGATTCAGGAGGAGCAGTGAAGTTTTTGTCCTGGCTGTGGAACAGTGGACCAGCTCTACACCCTCGGCAGGGTCCTCGGGGGTGCATGGGAGTTTGGCCAACCAGTCTACATGTGCCTTGTGGATCGCTGTGGGGGGTGCTTCGGGAGTATGAGGTACCGGACGCCTTGATACGAGCTGTTCGGTCCCTGTATGACCGATGTCAGAGCTTGGTCCGCATTTCCGTCCAGTAAGTCGAATTTGTTTCCAGTGAGGGTTGGACTCTGCCAAGGCTGCCCTTTGTCACAGATTCTGTTCATTACCTTTATGGACAGAATTTCTGGGCGCAGCCGAAGCGTTGAGGGGGTCCGGTTTGGGAGTCTCAGAATTGCATCTTTGCTTTTTACGGATGATGTGGTCCTGTTGGCTTCTTCAGGCCGTGACCTCCAACTTTCACTGGAGCGGTTCGCAGCCGAGTGTGAAGCAGCTGGGATTATGATCAGCACCTCCAAATCTGAGACCATGGTCCTCAGTCAGAAAAGGGTGGAATGCCCTCTCTGGGTCGGGGATGAGGTCCTGCCCCAAGGGGAGGAGTTCAAGTATCTCGAGTTCTTGTTCACGAATGAGGGTAGGACGGAGCGTGAGATCGACAGACGGATTGATGCGGCATCTGCTGTCATGCGGGCTCTGCACCGGTCTGTCGTGGTGAAAAAAAGAGCTGAGCCGAAAGGCAAAGCTCTCTGTTTACCACTCGTTCCCACTACGTCCCAGCCCTCACCTATGGCCATGAGCTGTGGGTCGTGACCAAAAGAACAAGATCCCAGATACAAGCGGCCGAAATGAGTTTCCTCCGCAGGGTGTCCGGGCTCTCCCTTAGAGATAGGGTGAGAAGCTCGGTCATCCGGGAGGGGCTCAGCGTCGAGCTGCTGCTCCTCCGCATTGAGAGGAGCCAGCTGAGGTGGTTCGAGCATCTGGTTAGGATTCCCCCAGGACGCCTTCTCGGTGAGGTGTTTCAGGCATGTCCCACTGGAAGGAGGCCCCGGGGACACGCTGGAGGGACTATGTCTCTCGGCTGGCCTGGGAGCGCCTGGGGATCCTTCCGGAAGAGCTGGATGAAGTGGCCGGGGAGAGGAAAGTCTGGGCTTACTTGCTCAAGCTGCTGACCCGCAACCCGACCCCGGAAGACAGCGGTAGAAGATGCATGAATGGATGGATGTTGTGTTGTATGTTAGTTTTAATGAGACCCTGCTTATTGGCGGTTTTACGTGGATCTCAATTCCCTGACTATTTTTATCCCCACGTGATTTTGTACCTGCCAGTTACATCAGTAAATTGAGCTTATTTATGGAATGTAGTTTCAAATGCAGTTCTCAAAGTTTTTTGGGGTAAGCTACTGCTTTAATATACATACGTTTTACCGTGATCCCTCGCTCATCCACAAAAATCCCTTTGTTAATACTGTACAGTTTATGTATAATGCAGTTTTGTTCGGGAAAGCGATATTTAGTAGATGTTTGCTCTTGTGCTTTGTCCACTCTAAAAATTACACAACGTTTGAGATGTAAAAAGACTTGTACATTTAAAAGCTGTTTTTATGTTTATATTGTATGGGTAATAACGTTTTGAATTGATTGAATTCATAGAAGAAAACTCACAAATAAATCAATATTGAGTTTTTGTCATTTGAAAATAACCTCCAAATCAAAGCTTTTTTTTTTTTCGTAAAGGCCGGCAACAGACTACAGTGACCAATCAAATTAGCCCGAAGAGTCTGAGTGTTATTTCGTGATAGAAAATCCCCTGGAGACTGTGAAATCGATTGTGCTAGCTTGTGAACTTTAGACATCCCCCCCGACTAATTTACCTGTGAAGCCCGCTGACATTCGGACCCCCGTTTGTTGTTGTGGCAACAACAAATGGCAAGCGGGAGGCCAAGGGACGAAAGAGGCGAAACAAGGGGGGGAGGCGAGCGCCAATGGTGGCGACGGACAAGAAGGACGAGCCGCCGGTATCTATGCAAGCCACGGGTTCTGCCCGTCCCCCACAAACCAAAATCACCAATGTGGTCTTGCCGAAACACGCGAAGGTACAAAAAGGGAGAAAAGGTGGCGTTGCTGTCCGTGGTGCTGAATGACGTCCCACTTTTTTTCTGCGAAAAAAGGCACCTGTTGCTGCACGGAAGTTTTTTCTCGCTGGTTTTTCAACCCTCCGAGAAACTATTAGAAAGACTCTCACCTGAATTGGATATTACTATTTTTATTTTTGTGTGGTATCTCAGCAAGCGGACGACGTGAGCTCGCTTGACATTTCGTTTGCTGCGACATGTTTAAGCTTCACGATTGTTACACTTTAACAACAACAAAAACACCTCTTTAAAAAAATAACAAGAAAACAAGTAAAACCCGACAAAAGGTCGACTCACCGTTTGTGACATGATGCAACATCTGGATGAGCGGCCGGCGAGCATTCCCTTCCCTTCTTTTGCTTTATTTTCGCTGCTTTCTTATTTAGTATTATCCTCTACTTCTTCTCTTTCCTTGAGATGCAACGCTCACAACATCGGAGCCGGCTGGTGTTACCAGGAAGGCTGCAGGGAGATGGATGCCAGCCGGTCCGTTTTTTTATATGTCTGCCGCTAACAAGGCAGGAAGGGGCGGGGTCATGTTGAGCGACGTGAGCGTTCTACAAACTCGGACTTGTTGAGGGTGCGGCCCAAAGTGCGGCAAAAGCCGCGGACACTTCATTTCGTATGCCCAAACTGTCCCATCTCTCACACATGTATATACGGTACTGTATGTAACCTACATAGTGCAGTGCATACATGGCTTGTGAGAGGAATTGTAATAATTGTTGCTAGAGTTGGTTTTGTTGTTGTTGCTGTTGTTGTTCTTCAAAGTGGAAAATATTTGAAATTGGCAAATTGATAGAGACCACTGAATTTGGTAGAACAAAGCTGAAGAAAAATTTCAAATTGCAAAATCGATAAAAGAGAAAAAGTTGAATTTGGAAGTGGCAACGGCCACTAAATGACTTGCAGAGAAAATAAGACAGCCAAGTGGACATCAAACAAGGCTGCTTGCGAGAATTGCAGCTAACGGGACGGGGCAGGGGCGCGGAGAGCAGGGGTGGCAATCAGGGGCCTCAGCCCCCCCCTTTTTTTTTTTTTTACAGCAATTGCGACTTATTTTGTAATTTATTTTCCACTTTCTGAAGGCAGAAATGTGACCCTTCTCTGCCAACCACACTTGTATAGAGGTTTGCATGGATGCGTGATGGGGAGTTGTATTTCATGATCCAAGTGGTAAATTTTGCATGTTGAGACAGAGGGAGGCAGAGAGGGCAGAATTGTTTTTGTATACTGGCCCTGTTCAAAAAAAAAAAAGGGGGGAAAAGGGGTACGCAAATGCTGAGGAAAGCCTGGCGCCTTACAAGATATGAATTTAGAAGGTGGAAGATCGATGCTTTATGTGTAATGGTTGTTTGGAGAGATTAGCATGATAGGATCAGATTTTATGGTAAAATAGATTCAACTGTGCAAAAGGAGGATGAACCAGTTATGTTAATTGTTTGTTATAGTATAGTTTGTAAGCGTTTTTTTTTTTTTTTTTTTAAACAAATCGCATTATGGTAGATAATGGATAAACGGCTTGAACATATTGACAGCAACTGAGAAGGGTTGCAGGGCTGGATGGAATTATATTATAAACAAAAATGTAGACGTGAGTGATATCCAACACTCAGAGATTAGATAAATTGATTATTCAGCTGAGAGTGGAGTAGTAGAAGAAAAGAGTAGTCAATGGGCTGACTTGAAAGCTGTACACATGGTAATTATGCAAGGAGGGCGGCAAGGACTCTGCAAATTTACAGATTCGTGGTCAGTAGCCCAGGGGCTTCTTATGTGGATGCCCACATGGCATGCCACAGGGTGGAAAATTCATTCGAAAGAAGTTTGGGTAAAACAGCCAGACGGTCCTCCCCGAGCAGCAGAAATTATAGCTCAAGGGCAAGATGCTACTGTGAGCGTCTTATATCCTAGAGTGGAAAAATGGATAAATGTACCGGTGCCAAAATGTTATACAAGAGAGAATTAATCATATGTTTGTAGTATGCACTATTTGTCGTAATACAGATGCCGTGGTGGTGTTTGCTGATTGGAAAACCATCATTGGAGAGGCGCCATAGCCGGACCAAGGAAGACTGAGGGCCCAAGAGGTGACAGTGTCTTCTGCTGGGTCACATGTATCCTTGTCCTTGGTGCCACGGTCCAACTTTGCTGCGCAATGACGGAGAGTGACAAATTGGAGCAGATCCAGCGGTTCCACATAAGATGGAAAAGCAGTACCCGGGACCGTACTCAAGGAAACTACACCTGTCCAGCTTACCACGCCTGCTACGTGGTAAACGTCACCAGCAATTATCAGATGTGGAAATGCAGAAAGTGCCTTGCAGGAAGGGACATCCCGGTGATGGAACAAGGATGCAACTTAACCGTCACTACAGTGGTACCCATGTGCCACTTCAACAGGATGACCAGGGACTGCAATGAGCACAACGGGACGAGGTGGACAATTACCGTAGAAGAAACCCAGTTTTTCTATGACAACACTGAAATTTCGGGACGGAACACATTTTTGTATGTAATATGGGTGATACCTGGGAAACCTAATGCTACAAGAACACACATAGCACCAATATTGGACACCTGTACACACATGGCACAAGCTAGGGTTAAGACCCGAGTGTACTGGGAAATAAAATTCCCCGATATACCTCACTGCACACGAAAACGTAGAGCTTGGTATGATACTTTCTTAGGAGGAACGGGAACACTGTATGGTGTGGCTAATGCTGCAGATAATGAAGTAACTAGAACAATGTTATTTAACACAGGGCAACATGCGTCAGAGGCTATACATCAGGTAGGGGTATGGCTTCCAAAAGCTATGGTAGGGCAATTGGAAAACACAAATGTTTGGAAAAAGGCATTTACATGGGAGTCAAAATTATGGAATGAAACGTATGATGCGTTAAATAATTTATCACATATAGGTAATTGGACAACCGGTGAATTGCAAATGATACATGCGGAAGCTCAAAAAGAGCGATTCCAGAGAATAATGACAACGAGAAATTATAACGAATGGAGACGGATTTGGAATATTAGTAGCAAATTTTGGTTACAGCTATACTCGGAGCGAACGAAGTGCAACAGTACGTATTGTACTGGGTATTGGACTCAGTACAATGTGTCTACTGTTATAACGATATGTAAGTATCAAGTATTACCAGTGATTACTGCTACAGGGTTTTGGTTTTTACATCTGGATGGAGAGTGGATGGATGTGGTAACAAATATGACTTATGAGATGAAAATGTGTGACGAAACAGACAGAGGAATGGCGTGTACATTACAACAGGGATACAGTAATCCATGTTTAACCGACTCAGAGGTTGTACTTTGTGATTGGACTAGGGAGCCACGAAGGGAGATGTTGTGGCAAATTGGACTACATGCTCTATGTGTGGCAACAATGCAAAATCATTCACAAGTACCATCGGTTCCTTTCGTTGGTTGCCTATATAATGTGCACCTATGGCATTGGGGAAACCAGACGTATCGTTTGACGAATTACTCTGTGTCTAATCGGCTGACACAAGTGCAATGGGATGTACTAAAGAATCCCTGGAACCTCTCACTGGAGCGTTTCAAATGCGCATTGGAACAGTCCACTGAAGTTCAGGAAATTATACAATCACATACGTCTAACATCTCCAAACTCATGGTGTCCACATTGGTAGCCAGCGGATGGGTACAACATGCTGCTAAAATAGTACAACAGTCCTCAGCCCATCACTGGTGGGACATCTTTTCAGGGATGTCGGTCACTGCTAGGAGGACTTTGGTGCCCCCTCTGATTCTGTTGGTTATTGTAATAGTATTGCTGTCAATATGTAACCTGCTAATGTGTATCTATGTAAGACGTATCCGAGCTGAGGTGGAGTGGGTGATTATGCAACACATGAGATGATTGTACACCTTGACATACGCAACGGACACTTTGGTGTCGAGATCTACACTGTTAAGTTGACGCCTCATCCCACTCATGTATACATTTATGTTAGATGGCAAGGATATTTAACACATCAATATATTCACCGAAACCTAACGTTGCAGGAAGTATGGTCCATGTTCCTTCATGATATTTTTGAACATATGGGAAATGAAATAGTGTTACCATCAACGTTTGACGGGTATATCAACTAATATGTGAAGCCTCAAGAGTGGAATGAGAGGAATTGTAATTAGTGATGCTTCCCATAGCCGTTGAAAACCCAAATATATTGTGCAACCATGGTTATATATGCTGTTTTTCACTAACTTGTTCTTGGTCAGGACATTTGACCGCTTTACTATCTTGCTACCATAACAAAGAAGAACATTGTCGTGGGAAGTTGACAGATATTATTGTACAAGATGTTTTTGAGCAAGATGTTTTTCAGAGCCTGAAGGACACACTTAAGTGTCAATATCAAATCGGGAAACAGGTGTTGCGCCGCCAGGGCGGACGGGTAGGCCACCCGCCCTTCCTCGCGTACGCAACTAAAAAATACAAAAGAGAGATGCAGAGTACAAACAAGTAGAGTCTGCTGCGGGTTACGTACGGACGCCCAGCCGGTTGACAAGCGGAGCTCTACTTGGGTGTTGGCTCTCCACCTTCTCGGCATAGGTAAGAGGCTCATATGATGATTTCACGCAATGTCAACTATTTGAGAACTTGCATTTGGTCAAAATAAATATGCCAGTTATTTGGGCTAAATAGCATTTGGGAATGTTGGTCTTTTGTTGAGTGTTGTCTTTGTCTCCTGAGCGCCGACCGGCACCGATCCTTTCAACAAAACAGCTTGCGAGCATCCACGTTGATATGCAGCGGGCACGCTTTCGTGTGTTGCATTCAAGGCACCGCGGAACTCATGAACACCAAGCACTTTTGATTCCACAAAGTTATTTCAACCATCACAGTTACGGAAAATTTACACTGTGCGTCAGCCAAATGAAAGAAAGAATCCTCGCAATTATATGTCGGGCCTCCTCATTTAAATATTTCATTTTTTGGATGATTTGTTTGCTGGAATGGTACGTTAGAAAATCAGAAGTAACTTTGATCATTGCTTTCCAGATTTGGGACTGAGATTGAAATTCGAGAGAATATTTCCAGCCTGGGGGCTGAAATTAATTGCAGATTAATTTGGTAATCAATTTGGCGAAATGTCCAATGTCCAAAAAACTAACATTACATTGCATTCCCAAGCCCACTTTGCCGGTCTTACCAAAGTTTAAAAGCATTAACCACGCTCAAAAGCCGAATTTGAAAGCCCGACTGTATTTTGAAAGCAAAGCTAAGTTTAAAAGACGACTTTTACCCAGTTTAATCTTGAAAAAAAAAAATCGTACGTGCGATTCTCGGCCTTGTGTAAGATATGACCGTTTTTCATTACGGACAGCAGGAGGTGCTGCATTTACCATTATCCCCCTCACTTTTCGATTCCAGAAAGCTATTTACATTATCCATGGCATGCGCTGCGTGACATCATGTAGAGCCCCTCCTCGGATAAGGGTTAAGCTGCTTGCGGGGTGAGCCTATAGGGAAATGTGTTAGTTCAGACAAAAGGAAGTCCCGCTCCCTTTTAGAGGCATTCCATATGTTTTGGAGATGGAAAAGTGCGCCATCTGGATTAAAGACTTTTGGAGGTCGCAAGAAAAATGCAGGCTCACCCATGTTGTGCCCTCACCATGGAAACAACCGGGACGGCAATTCGGCTCGCCCTCGAGACGCTTGCTGGCCGTCCCTTGCTTTGGTGGCGCTAACCGATGAGGCGGGCAGCCAATCGAAGCGCTTATCCCTGCTCTCACCTTATAGCTTGCTAACAAGGTTAATGTGGAACGTACCGACGGCGCAATAACAATTGCTTAATCGTGACCTTAAAATGGCTCCCTCTGGTGGGCGCGAAAGTGCATTAACCCTCTCCAGGCAGGCGTTGCAAATTTGCAATGAGTCCACTAGAATACACATTAATATTGAGGCTTTTTTTTTTTTAAAGTTTGAAAAAAAAAAAAAAACTTAATTTGAGCCTGAAAGGGTTAACTGATACGATTGCTGAGGTCACCAACCTTTTTGAAAGTGAGAGCTACTTATTTGGGTACTAACTAATACGAATGTCATAAGGGTAATGGGGCCGCAGCTAAGCTGCGGAAATTTCCATACAACCACCCTTTTAGGTCTTTTTTAATCGTGAGGGAGAGCAGTGCTTGACCAATCACACGAGTCCACTTGAAACAGTGTTATTGATTGGTCACCAATAGGTCCAACCTTAAGAACTAAAAATCAACCACAAAACACATGCAAATGTCCTTTAAAAACTAAAACTCCAACTAAAACAAAAAGCAGCTAAAACATACATGCACACCAGGGTTGCCTATCAAGAAACAAAGGGGCACAACAGCCATCCACGAGAAGGTGTGAAGCAAAAATGTGCAGGCCAGGAGAACTCACGCTCTTGTGGCAGAAGCTCCAGCCTCTGCCACTCGCGTATCCAGGCCCTTAATGCACCGCTGTCAGGCAAAGCTCTTCACCACTTGCACCTTAGGATCGATACAGTCTTTTGTCCGGGTAAACGTTCAGCCCAGGCAGCAAGTATCTACCCACAACCCCCTTACCCACTGTCTTTAAATAAAAAGGAGATTGTGACTGGTGCCTCTGGCCAGCATGCCAAGCTTGATTGGCTCGGTTGGAGTGCCTTCCCATTGTCAATTTTGAAGCAGCTGTTAGTCATCTAATCAAGGCACAACTCAAGCAATGACCAGAGGGCAACAGACTAAAAAAAAAAATACACTTAAGTCCACCACTTACACGAAGGGCACCAATTTATTTGAAGACACCGATCATGTTAATGATTTCACACAATAATTAAGAAACAGCTGCAATAAATACGTACTGAAAAGTGAAATGTTATGTACATGTAATATATGTATAAATGTTTGTAACATTTGTAGAAAATCACACTGTTCTATTACTTGTGATCTATTTGCGGAATAGGCTTGCGGGCTACTCATTTGATTCTAGCCGGTTACCTGGTGCCCGCGGGCACCACGTAACTAGTGGATCTGGTACAAAGATTTCAGGGATGTCATTCATACTGTAACAGTACTTTAAAAGCTGTACCGCGGGCAAGCGAAAGGCTTGCACTGCCAGACGTGCACTGCCAAATGTTTTTGTTGTGGGTCGTGGCAAATTATACATACATAAAAATGGATTATTACCGGTAACTCAAATAGGGGTGCATAGACCCACTTCTCACTCTTGATACCAGTGACGAGAGAACGAAGCATCACACCATGTGATTTTTTTTTCTAACCTCTATAGATGGTACATTGGTTTTAAAATGAAGGCTAGCACAACGGAAATGCATTCAATTTCCAACGCATTAAACCACAAGTGACATCGAGAGAAGCACCATCCCAAATAGTGTTTTCTCAGACTGTCTCTAACCAAATAAGTCAACAAATAAAGCAAAGTCCGTTAGAGCACAGGAACTATGACGTGTCAGTGACTACAAAAATCTCCAATCCAAGCTTAAACATTTTTGCAAGATAAAAGATGAAACACTTGGCGAATACTGTACAAGATTATGTTTTTAATAGCCCATGACCTGAGAACAGAAATTGACACGATTAAACATTCAACGTTTAAGTCAAGTTATCATCCAGAAGTAGAAGAATGATGTTCAACCATGGCACAAACTGCCTCTCCTCTAACACAACAAAAAAACAGCAGACACTAACGTGGTACACTCCTGCACTCCGCATTCAAAAGTGGGAACTTCAATCAAGTGAAATGGACCTGCGGCTTGTAGAGTGCGCCTACATCATTTCCTGAAAATGCAGCTATTTGGACACCATTTTTTTTTCAGCGCTGGACGATTTCGCAAATAATGCACTTGGGCTTGTTTTGGCCTATTCACGCTCTGGCTCAACTTTGGCCAAATCCAAACGCCACAGACTTAAGCGGAATAATGTCAAACATGAAATACAAACACAAACATAATCATATGCTAAACAACTGTAGTACAAGTTAAAAAAAAAAGAATAATACATTATTAAACCATTAAAAAAGGACAAACTTGAGATTTGGCAGTTGGATGTGTAAAGCGGTCCATGGAGAAACATTCACGACAGGGCAAGAGCCTGGACGTGATGCATGCAAAGAATTTCCATTTTGGGTCTGCGGTAGTGCCGCTATCGGATCCTGGTGAAAAGGTTGAGGACCGACACAGACTCCTGCAAGGAGGGGGAACACAAGCCTGTCATCGGTGAGCGCAACCATAGCAATTCATCCATGGCAAAGGTGGTGTAAACAATGGGAACACATTTTTTCAATTTCCAAATAGGGGAAAGGAAATCTGTGAAAATGAGGTATGAGGGAAACAAGCGTGAATGTTTTTAAGTTCGAATTGCTTCAAATGGTCGACAAACGTCAAAGAAATTGAACGGCAAAATATGGCAGAGTAAAATAAACAAACAAACAAAAAAAACAAAAAAATCCAAAAGGTAGTACCTTGGTGGATCTCATCTTGCTAAAGACGTTCCAGAAGCGGAGAGTTTCATCCCCAGCGCCTGTCACGATGGCCTCTCCGTCAGGGGACATGGCCTGCACACACATGCCCACAGGTGGATGATGCTCACCTTGTTTTTCTGCGACGGAAAGCAGCGTAAACACCCACCAGGTAAAGAACTCTGTAGGAGTGTCCCGTAAGTTTGGCCACTTGGGTGAGGGATGGGTACTTCCACACCAGGATTTGGTTCTGGGAATAACCATGGGTGCTGACCTGACAGGGCAAAGGCCGCATCTCTGGGTCACATGACACGACATCACATAAAAACGAGCTTTCCGTTTTCAAGGTCAGCCTTCTCAGAAATACAAAGGAGCAGTACTCCTTTTTCAGGACCTTTTTGCCAGCAATAGCGTGGCCCAGAGTGCTGTGGCTTTCATTTGATCGTGTTGGTAGGAAATGCTAGAAGAGACTTGACGGAGCGATAGTATTCAAAATATTTGTTCTAGATATTGGGCTCACACCAAATTCCATGCCAAAATTATAGCACACTCAAGGAAAATAACATAGAAAATAAAGGAAAGGGCCTTGACAACTAAGTTATTAATCATTCAAGTTGAATTGAATGCCAAAAGCGTCGCGGGCACGGACGCCAGTGTGAGCGCTCACCAGTTCGTTGGTGTGCTTGGACCAGGCCAGGTTGCAGACCTGAGAGCCAGTGTCGGTGCACTGCAGGGGCTGGCCCGTCAGCGTGTTCCAGAAGCGGATGCAGCGGTCGGCCGTGCCCCCCCCAGAGGCCAGCAGGCCGTGCTGGTGGGGGGACCAGGCGATGGCCTTCACCGCCGCCAAATGCTCCGTGTACTGCTGCACCGGGAGCACGCTCGAGTGGTTCCACACCAGCAACTGCCAAAACATTGCCGGACAGGAATGTGATTGGATCTCCTTCCGCTGGACAGGTTATAACGCGCTGCGCCACGCCGGCTGTCCTTCTTCACATGGGCTCAAATTTGTCTCCGGAAGTGCTTGCGGACTGTCACCACTCAACACGGCCTTCTTCCCAAATCACCTTTGCTTGCAAAAAAAAAAAAAAAAAAAAAAATTGCTATTGGTTGGCGTCTCCTCACGAAGATGGTGGTCTGTTATTGGTCGGCCTCACTTGTTTCACAATGGCGGACAGTAAAGCTTTGTTGGATTGTGAGTGGTTACAAAACCATATTTATAGCGCATTTTACTGCTTAATTCAAAGTTGAAAGGGTTAGCCAAGATTGCTACTGATGTTAAAGAGAGAAAAAGATGATTTATATGGAAACAATGCTGGAGATAACACTTATTAGGGAATATAAGCATAACAAGCGGCACTCAAAGGTAAATAAATCCTTTCTGTGTTTTTTATTTATGATGTTTTCTCATTGTATACATGTATATTATTTATACGTAACACTTACTATACTATTTTGGTACCAATTTTTAATATGTATGTACAATTTTGATGTTTTTACCTGGGGTTCTAAACGCATTAGCTATTAACATAGGTTTTTTTTTTTTTTTTTTAAATCATGATTACCTTGCTTGGAGAAATTACATAATTGGCATCCCCAAACATTTTTGGGGGTCATTTTCACCAGTAACAGGTCAGTTAATTTCACAACTAAATAATTTTTCATGTCCATTTTTTTTTCTATTTGAAGACCAAAATGCTCAGCTGCGACAGGAGAAATACAGGGCACAGACAGTTTGTCACCTTTGATGTTTACATTTGCACGCTGGCTTGTTAAGGTTAACGTTGACAACGGGAAAAGTGATATTGTGCATTATTTTATTACATCCATCCATTTTCTATGGCTGCTTCTTTAGCAAAAATCTGCTCTCGTCTCATGGAGTCAATCTTGTCTCATGAAATTATTATCTCACACCATCACTACTTTTCAGCGAAGACCATTATCTCCTCCAATCATCGATAGTCAGCCTCCTTGACTAGCCTCAAGGGAGGGGGGACTTTGTTCTACATCGAATCAAGTGTGTTGCTACCTTGTTATCGTTGCCACCAGATGCTAAGAGCTGATGGTCTGTGCTCCACTTGAGGCCACAAACCTCCTGCCGGTGGCCCTGGAGTCGGCGCTCTGACTGGAGAGGCGGGGCACGGATGTCCCGCTGCAAGATGACCCGATCGCGACTGCCGGATGATAGCTGGTCCGCGTTCCACGCCAGGGCACCTGGCAGGCAAGTGGTCACGTGCACACACTCAGTATTTGCATGAAAATGCCTCCTAGGTTGTGAAAACAAAACTAGCTTAAGAGCGCATAGGATTTAAGTGGATGTCGGGCGCACTCACCCACTCTGGCTGTGTGTCCCTCCAGGGCGGAGAGCTTCTTGCCGGCAGCGGCGTCCCAGATTTGAACGTAGCCTTTGTGAGTTCCCACGGCAACTAAATTACCCTGAAATGACAAAGCGGGCAAAAACAACATCAACCTCTAGCGGACGGACGGTTTAGTTTCAAATAACTCATCAATTTTGCTTACAAGGGGTGTCCTGATCCCATCCGTAATCAGCCTGAAAAATGCATGGCGTCATTAACGGTCTACATCCAAAATGGGCGATATTAGCTCTCATACAGACTCATGTTTGAGATTGCATTTTTGTAAGCCCAATGTTTGGAATAAATGCCTCCCATGCTCGCTGACTATTGTTTTCGGTTTGAATAGTATCATCCCATCAATTTCTTCTTACTAGTCATTCAATACTATTGGTTTAAGGCAGACACCAGTATGACTGCTTGATTCTTGTGTAGTCACCCATACCGATACCAGTACAGTGGTCTGAAAAAGTATCTGAACATTTTGAAATTTCAAAATGAAGTTGTGTGTGAAATTGAAGTGTGATTTGATCTTAGTTAAAATCATACAGATGAAACAACAGTGTCTGCTTTAACCAAAAAAAAACAAAAAACAAAACAAAGAGCAATTGAAACCAATTTTTACCAAACAATTTAAGTCAGGTGTGTGCTCAATCACTGATGAGTGGCTTAAAGCTGCCCTGTCCACTATAAAACACACACCTGGTAAGAATTGTCTTGATGAGAAGCATTGTCTGATGTGCACCATGGTTCGCTCAAAGGAGCTGTCTGAAGACCTGCGATCAGGAATTGTTGGTTTGTATAAAGCCGGCAAAGAATACAAAACCATCTCTAAAAGTCTGGATGTTCATCAATTGACAGTCAGAGAAGTTGTCTACAAATGGAGAGAGTTTGTCACTGTTGCTTCTCTCCCAAGGAGTGGCTGTCCACCAAAGATAACGCCAAGAGTTCCCCCCCTTCTGTCATTGTTTGCATGCTATCCTCATTAATAGATGAAAACCTATAAATGTTTGGGTGGTTTTAGTTAAAGCAGAAACTGTTGTTTCATCTGTGTCATTTTGACAAAGATCAGATCACATTTGATGGTGATCTTATGCAGAAATGTGAGGAATTCCAAAAGGCTCAGATACTTTTATATATCACTGTTACACACTACTTTTGATGAACGCGATTTCCAGTAAAACAAAACTAACTAAAAAAAATAAAATAAAAATACAAACTGAGCATTTCGGCACTTCCACCGCCAGCTTAGTTCAAATGGATCTATGGACATCCCGAGCTATCAATGGCAGCAATCCAAACCTGTATTTGCCAGCATTAAAAGGGTAAGAAATGAGCACTTTTCTCTTCGTGCCATTTCGACTTCCAGCTCGTAAACGGGCCACAAGCGATACTGCTGTTGAGTACTGTTGTGAGTACCCAATACTGATACCCTGAAGTAAGGCTGGCATCGCTGTTAATAGCACGTATATGTACATACTTGTAACATTTAATACTGGATCATAAATAAAAGTATGCGTCATGGCTACTGATGTATCGGTATCGTGTGTCAGAAGTGGAAAAAGGTCAATACTCAACACAGAATGTGAATAAAGTATGAGTGAGAAAGAAAACGCACCCTTTCCGACCAGCCCACCGAGGTGACGGAGTCTCCTTCCACGGAAAGGTCGCACAGACGTGTCACCTGAGAAGACAAAACACTCCGAGCTCACCGGTTTCATGTCTGGCTCATTTGCCGGAAAATTGCCTTACTTGTGATGTCCGCATAAAATCAAACCATAGCCTGTTCAAATCTCAAATTTCCCCTTAAGTGACTTGACACTGGAGTTGTCACAATTCATCAATCAAATGAATCGACAACTATTTAGATCAGTTATCCTTTAGAGCTAACTTAAAATTTCCCCAAATTTCAGGTTTTAGCCTCTCAGGGTGATTTCTCAAGTCTTTCGTGAAAGCACACTGATTATTTTTTTGTGTGTTTCAATCATGCCCGTTGGTGCTTCATGATCCTTTCCCTTGAAGTGCTTTCCAACCATCCTGTGGCACATTTATGCAATTGCAAACTACACAACACGAGTGTAAATACAACGGGGAACCGCTTTTGCAGTTTCGCGTGGCACATCCACACATGCACGCACCACTAACCTGGCTGGTGCAGGCACTCCAGAGGTACACACACGTGCCCAGTCCCACACTGAGCACGTTGAGCGAGGACCAGTCCACTAGGTTGAGGTAGAAGTCATCCTGAAGTTCTGGAGCGTCAAGAACTTTGAAAGGTATTTTTGATATCTTGCGCATGGGCTTTCGTGGTGACCGTAGCAGTTTCTGGCTGCAAAGCACAACAGCTTGTATTGCCCAGTGTGATCCAAACCCAGCTGAGTTTGAAGCTAACAGTGAAAAAACAAATATAACCAAAACACCTGGCGGGGGAATTACCTGTTGCTACTGACGGGTGATAGAGAATAAGGAGAGACTGCGTTTCCATCTTCTTCAAGAGACCTCTTAGTATTCAAAGAATACTACAAGACAAAAAAACAAAAAGCTGATTTCAAAAACGCTGAAAAAAGAGCATTTGGACGAAAGGGACGAGATGAGAGTTTACTTTAAAAAGGCTCCTCCTGGTGGGAGTGGAGGGCTGGAGACGGCGGTCTTCGGACTGGGGGTCTTGCACTTTGTCAATGCCGGCTCCCAGCAGCTCGTTCTTCAGCAGCGCTGAGTAAGCCAAGCCGTCTGCTGAGGTCAGGTTAGCACATACCCGGATCAAATTCAGTGGTTTCAAAGCCTTCCCGCTCTTCGCAAATGACGGACAAGTCACTCGACCGGCATAACATACAAGAGCGAGTCACGCCATGACGTTCGACCAAACCGACAGACCAAATCGACAAAAACATACAGTGCATATTCATCCACAGCTAATACCGGCCAATTGTGGATGTAGATGTGTGGTTTTGACGGATATCACCACAGATATTTGGCAGATAAATTGTCAGTCGACCCCTAATTGGAAAATAGGCCAAGATGTGGCTCAGGGTTTTCCGCTAGTAAAATGCAAAAGTTGTATTTTGATTGAGTGGCAAGCTAATCAGTCCACTTTGATGGAGAATGACAAAAATGGCATCATATTTAGCATGGGGACGCTATCATTCTGAGCAGTTGGGACGTATCAAAGTGGCGTCCAAACAACTAATGGATGATCACAAGTAAAGAAGGACTACTTTGACCATCACTTAAAGTGACAACTAGTAAGATTAATACCGTTTGTTAAAAATTAATAAATTATACATTTAAAAGACTTGCAAATAAATTTGTTAACGACCAACAGTATGCTTTAAATAAAATCGCAGGTCTAGTTATCATTTAATTATAATACATTGGGGGTGGCACTCCTCCAGGGGTCACCATGTCTGTTATAGCTACAGACAGCGGGAAGTGCTGCATTCACCGTAATGTCGCTCGAGGTCCCACTGTCGCATGTGAAAAATTACACATACTCCTTTTAAAGGGACACTGTGTAAGATTTAGACAGTTTTGGAGAAGTGCCACCCTCCCATGTAATATAATTTAATGACAACTAGACCTACAATTATATTTAAATCATACTGTTGGTCGTTAACACATTTATTTGAAAGTTTTTTAAATTTATAATCATTTAATTTATTCATTTTTAATGAAAAATGGTCTAAATCTTACACACCTCCAAAGGTTGAAGATAGAAAAATAGCTGTACCTTTGTTGCTGTCTGCAGTGCCATCCTTGGTTTTCCTGTTTTGATTGTGCGACTTTTCAATTTCCTACGCGGCAACAACAAAAACACAATAGCTCCATCAAGCAAGGCCTCACGCTTGATTTGGCCACCACTTGAAGGAATCTCTCTGACAATTATGCCACTTGACAGTCCCCCCACCCACCACCACCCAACTCACATTGATGCGGTGGAAGTTGACGCTCCAGTTGGCGCCGGCCCGCGAAGGAATGAAACGATCGCCGTGCTTGCTCGGGGAAGAGAGCGGGGAGCTGACGGGCGAAAGAGCTCGCAGCGCACATGCCACTTTCTACAGGGGAGTGGAGGAGAGGCATTCCCAAATGTCAGATGGCTCTCCCTTGGTTTCCAGCCATTTGCTGCTGAAGCAACTTGGGCTGGCGCTCCCAAAATTAATCCAAGTCAGTGTCGCTGGCGTACTTACCACCGGGCTGGCATTGAAATTGTGGATGTTGATTTGCCTCAAAAGCCTGGACTCGTAGTCCTGATCCATAACGGCTGCAAACACAAGAGCGATACAAATGACGTTCAACCAAACCTACAAGCTCCTCTCCGAGTCGGACTTTGTCATTGGTGGTTCCTAAGGCATGGGCATGGGCCAAGATGTTCACGTAGCTTAGCAGAAGAGTACCTTCGCCGACACATATGTCATTGACCGATAAAGGAATTGTCCAACTTGATCCTAAATGAGGTGCACTTCATTTACACCATATGTTGCCTGCCTCAAGAGCTTTACCAAGTCACCATATTTACTTTTTAGAAACGCATTCGGAGTGCACCAACAGCTGCCGACGCGAAGCCACATCAAACTCTGGAAAGGTTTTCATTTTCAATTTCAAATCATTGCTAGGATGCCTCACTGAACAGTCAGGGCGCGTCTTCGCTCGCACTAAACATTGAAATCCATGCTATGCTACCAAAACCAAGGCTTCTCCAATCGAGAGTCCACATTTGTAAACGTTAATGTGGCAAGGTATCAACAAACAGGGCTCAATGGTTTTCGTGGATCGTGTTGTGGAATTTTCTGGATTTAGATACATGAAATACACAAGTCCATGGTCAACAACAAATGGTCTGTTGGCTTCCTTGAAATGGAAAAAAGTCTAACAGAGCGGAAACATAATGAGAGTGAGATTGGTATGCATAAGAGTCACTACCACAGAATGAGGGCAAAGCTAAAACGAAGAGGTCCCTCCGTGCTGAGCCCACTTCGCTGTCAAGGTCCTCACAATATGAAGAAAAGTGTCATGCTGATGCTTACTAAATACTTATTTTCCAGAACAACTGATTTCTTAACAGTATCCCCAAAATGCTGATTAGCCAGCTAAAAAAGGTGCACAAACACAATACTCCATGGCGCGTTTGAGTCGGGGGGGGGGGGGGCTGACACCGGCTTTCTTTCCGGCGGTCAAATCAGTACTCGATCCATGCTCTAGTGTAGTGGTTATCCACCACTATCCAAGTCTACTTTATTTGTCCAAAGAGTATTTATTCATTATGAATACAGATGTATTAATAAATGGATGCCAATGGCACACAGTAAAAGAGACCAATTAAATAGATGTCCATTAATGACAGGAGGTACAACAAACCTGTGAGTTGCCAATAAAAAAAGAATGAGTATGGGCTTTCTGCGACTGAGATACAGTATATATCTTTAATAAAATAGACCCATTTTTCACATTACCCCTTGTGCAAAATTTGGACCATGTTTGGCTCATTTTCTTCCACGTCATTATGGCAAAGGGGTGGCACACTCCTGCTACTGCGATTATTCATGCCATGTTGTCACCATAGGGGTGAAATTTCGGCTCCCTGGTGTCTTCTTTCAACACTGTGCCGTTGATGTAAAGATCAATACAGCGCAAAGATTAAACACATTGGAGCGATATCAGAATTAATTCAGTCTTTATACGTTTTGTGCTAACATATTGCATTCTTGTGTTCATGTACAGCAAAATGGCGGCGGGCACGGGTGCAGCGGCTCTTAGCTCTCCAGTTTGGTGGTTTTTTTTGTTTGTTTTGTTTTTAAATGTTGGATATTAGAATTTTGTTACACCCTCACAACCTACAGTCGCCATAACCTAATCGACCTTGGACTACGGCTCAACTTGCCGATTACCGCTAAATTTAATCTTCTTTGCCCGGTTCGAGACAGACAGGCCCCCAGCAGCCAAATCATCACCATCACAACCTCCACCTTCCACCACAGGCACACTAATACTAGTGCAAAAACTGTTGCACCTGGGCCTATTCACCCCATCTGCATCTGGATAATGGACTTTCATACAGATCGACCACAATCTGTCAAGTTTGACCCACAACTCTCTTTCGTCATTACACTCAGTACTGGCTCTCCACAGGGCTTCGTACTGAGCCCCCTTCTCTTCACATTATACACTTACGACTGTCCTCCAACCCATCCCTCTAAATCCATCATCAAGTTTGCGATTAACACCACCGTAGTTGGGCTCATTCCAGGGGAGGATGAGTTTTGAGGTGAATGGACTGGATGGATTTCAGTGAACAACCTTCCATGAACACTGCAAAAACAAAAGGTCATCCTGGACTTCAGGAAAGGTAGGGCAGACCTCAACCTGCTGCTCATCGATAGTTTACAGATTGCACAGCTCAAATAATGTACAGCGTGCCCCTGGTTTACAAGATTATTCCATTCCGTGGTTGGGATTGTAACATGAATTCACCGTATGACGGGCAATCCAAACCTATGTTAGTTAGCTAATGCGTGTAAAATCCCAGGTAAAAACATCAAAACCGTATACACATATTAAAAATCTGTATCAAAATAGTATACTAAGTGCTAAATATATATAACATACATGTATAAAATTAAACAAACAAAAAATATATAAAGGATTTATATATCCCGGGGGTCCACTGTATATGACTTTATTAGTATCAAGTTAACAGCTGCAAATAAAGAAAAAGCTAATTAGGCACCATTTTCATGCAGTGTGTGGTAGCTTCTTTAGTTCATCATCCTGCTTGTTATTCATCATCTTTTCAATGATAGGAGGGGGAGTGCAACCACATTTCAATAAACTACCCTCTCCTTGGTCTGAGCGCAAACAAATGGGCTGAAGACCAGGAATTCAAGGAACCCCCGCGACCAGGAACACAGACTTGATGGACTTTTTGGTGTGAAAGGGGCTAATGGGGACAGTGTGGAAAGAGTCTACTCCATCCGTTTTGCGGGGTGCAGATTTCAGATTACCTCTCCTGGGCCGCAAACACCTCAGCGGCCGTGAAGAAGACCCAGCGACTCCACTTCCTGAGAGTCCTCAGAAGGAACAACCAGGAGGGGAAGCTGCTGGTGTCAGCTGGTGGTGGTGTTCGCAAAAGTCACATGAAAAAATGAGTTTTGGAAGCTATTACCTAAACATGAAAAACTGTTATCAAAAGAATTATTGACAAAATATGAATGTTTCACGGCTGGAAATAGGACCCCTTTAGTAAAGGTTAGGAAAGGCTGAGTTTGATAACTTAATCACATATCCCATATTATTATCCTATGTTATTGATCTCTGTTTTACTTCGTGAGCGAATAATTACTATTTGCAGTAAAAATCATTATTGAGCCACCAAATGCTGTGCAACTAACAAAAATACATTTTAGTCCTCGTAGGTTGGAATGGGTAATTGTGATTTCTTCCCATGTTGGAAAGAACCCACCGTAACAACCACGTTCGTTTTTCGAAGCATTGGGCTGCAATTACATATTTGCTAATTGCGATTACACTAAAAGTACCTTCCAGATGCTCACATCGTTAATGGCAGTGTGTGGGAAAAAGGGGGAGGGGTGTAGATGGGGATGGGTTTCCCCACCAAAAAAAAAAACAAAAAAAAAAACAGTTCCGTCACATAAACTATCTCCTTTGACCACAAGCACGCAAAAGACGTCGTGGAGCGGTTCGGGAACCATTTGACATTTGAATTGCCACTACAGATGTCAACTCAAATGTGCCTTAACAATGACAATGTTATAAGAATGTTTGAAAGCTAGCCATGCTAGCTGACACATGCTAAACTGCCTACTAATTTGACCGGCAAGATTATTTGTCATACACATCAAAACCTAAATTTACACTCACCGCTCCCGAAGAAAACACTTCCGATCCCACGCCCGGAACGATTCCCACTTAATGGTGCCAACTTTAATGCGGACACTTTGTGTGCTTCCTGGAATCGATTATGGTTTTAGAGAAAGGAACAGGGTTCATTTTTTTTCGCTAAGAGCCGAAGTCACTGCGCAAAGGCTCACGGGAAAACATGACGTCGATGATTTTGAATCACACTTTTTTATGTCAAGGAAACGCCTCTAAACGCGTCCTCACTATTTCTACAGTTTCACCCAATGTTTTCTATATTTTAGGTCAGAACATTATGAAAAATAATGCGCATTGTAAGGGACATTACATTGCGTCATTTTGAATCGCCTCGACATCAAAGAAATGACCAGGATTACCAAACCCTTGATCAATGTTTGCCATGTCAATTTTAGACGATACAATAACTGCATTTGGTACTTTTTTTTTTCTCAAATTCAGCTTTCCAAAGTCGTGTTATTCATTTTTTGAGAAAAAAAGTTTTAGTAAGCTGACAAAAAATATAAATAAAATAAATATTTTTAACCTTCTAGGACTTGGCGTCCCCATGTGTGGACTTCTCTTTTTCAGTCGTAGATATATTTTGCTCTACAAGGGCCTGGTATCCACTTAGAATGACATTGTGCTCACATCTAGTGGTGGAAGGGGTGTAATACACATTACATCAAGATGACTTTAAATATAGTCGAAAATTTAGTCTGTCACTGCCGATACGGTACAAACCTTGACCTGGTAAAAAATTGAATAAAATATTATGGCTGATTCTTTCTCGGGTATGTTTATAAGTGTTCATGACTGAAGTCAAATTTGAGAAAAGTTAGAAACCACAATGATTTACCATGCTGTTGTACATGATGTACACGTATGTGGACAGGAGGACTTAGTTTTGATAGTTCTGATAAGTCCACAAATGTGGATGAAGAAGTTTCATTCTAAAATTGTTTTTTGGGGTGTTTTTGGTAGAAAAAAAGTTTGCGACAATGCAAGGAGATTTGACATGTTTTATAAATACGTTTGGATTGAGAATTGTTTTTTTTTTTTGTCTTCAGAGTGTTGTTCTGCATCACAAGCTTTGGAGTTCGAAGGATTAATTTGCGGAAACAAATAAAAAAACTGTTTGTCAGACATAGACGGCCCTGTGGTGAATACTGAATATCAGGCCCAATGACCGGAGCCAAGCAGTCGTAATGAGGACAGTCATGGGTGTGAGGACCCCGTTCCACAGCCCTCTCAGCCTATCACAGGACATAAACGTCTCAGAGATTAATTTCAAGGATATCATTCAGATCATGACAATGCCAGATCACACTCTCCCAGGCCTCAATCTCGGGCAGAGCAGGATAAGTATGTCTTAACCAACATCCCAGAATAGTCAACACCAGGACAAGGCCATTAATGTAAGTCCAAGAAAAGGTGTGGAGTGCAATGAAGGGCATCTCCACTAACCTCAAATCATGCCCAATATGAGCATGAGGAGGAAAACTGTAGATGATAGTGTTGGACCCCACTGCACTACATGGAACAGTATATTGATAAAGATTTGATTAGGTGAACTGATCGCTCTGATGCTGTTGCTGGTTTGAAATAGAAGTACGGACCCACTCAACACATCAACTGATAAAATGTATGTCTTTTGCTGCTTGTATTCTGATGTGTGTCCCATATCCTGCAGTCAAGATGTACTGGACTAGAACCTTGAGATGTTATGCTATTACTGAAAGGTTTACACATAACAGATTATTGAGACTGAAAAAATCATTCAAAATGGTAATTGATTATGATGTTCTTGAAAGAATGATCAATTTTGGAACGTAAGGCCTTCTGAACTGCCTTCTGAAAGGTCGCAAGTCTCAGGCACGGCTACAATGTGTTTCAATTGATGAGCATATGATTCCAATCATGGGAGCATGTCTGTGACAATATGTAACATTGAAACCAAACCCAGTTGGCATAATACACTTTGGTTTTGCAAAAGCCATATTGCTCACAGGGGCACAGTTGATGTTTGTCATTTTTGCACTTTTGCACTTAGGTAAATAGGCTACTGCTGTGTTCAGGCACCAACTATAGAGTTTTGCAAATCATTTACCATTATCCCTCATTATCCCTCGTTTATTGTGGGGGTTACGTTCCAAAAATAACACACGCAAAGTGAAATCAGTGAAGAATAATAGTAATACAAGGTTGGAAACATTGTCACTCGCGTATTTCACAGTCCCAGCTGTGCCTCTTGTCCTGACTCCGCTCTGCTTTAGCGTCTGTCTCTACTGAAGGCGCAGGAGTCTTTCTCAGAGAGAAGAACATTGTTATGGGTAGTTGTTGACGCTCTTTTTTTCTGAGCAAGAAGATTTTTATAAACAGATATGCCCAGACATCGAATTAAAGTGAACCCTCTTATAACAATACACTTGAAATTTCAATTTATTACAAAAGAAATCTAGGTGAAAGTCAGATTT